>NC_069084.1:1531106-1831106 GCF_947172395.1 Bicyclus anynana
GTTCATGGAATGGGTAAAAACTAGTAATGATTATAAACATTTAGTTAGAAAGAAATATTATTGTTTATTATCTTTGTAATCATTTGTGAAACTAGGAGAGGTGACACAGTATTAATATGAATAGATCAAAAGTTTGTTGTCAATTTTAGATGCATTATTACCCCTGTTTATAAAATACAAGTATATATTATATATATTAAAATGTATTTTCAATAAATTTCTGTATAGATGATAAATTATTCTGTTTATGAAAATTAAAAGTTGGATAAGATCTTTAAAAAAAGAGTTTAACTTCTCAAAGCTGTGCAAATTGCGGCTTACAGGAGATGCTTCTAGCAAAGCTTTTGAAGCACAACAAGGACCGAGATTTGAATTCAAAGACAATGCTACATTATTTTGTAACATTAAAATTTATTTGTTCTCAATTAAATAATTTAGTTCTTATGTTAACAAAATATATTTTTTTAATTGTCATGTCAATTTCTCAAAAATATTGCATCTCAATATTTAAATTTGCAATAAAAATTTGTGAATCCACAAAGGATTTAAAAAGTTATACCTATTAACTCAATCTTCATACAAGGAATAATAAAGTTTTTATTACAATAAATCACGCGTAATTCCTATTTACAATCATAATAGGTATATAAGCTCTTACGTTTTACTTATAAAGGAACGGTCATATCTCGGTCCTGGGGTGTGGTCTTAATTATAATACTTCTCGAACAATATAATATGACAAAAGGAAGATCTGATTTGTGTAAGTAAACTTTCATATCGTATAAACTGCCACTAAATCTTTAGCACCTTTGTCGCTGATTGTACCCGCTGTAATACTGCCTAGGAAGCCAAAATGTACACGAATCTTGTAAGTTGTATTGGAATACATTATTTGACGCGTCCAGGGAATTCTACCTGAACCTGAATACACGAAACCTGGAATTTCCAGGCACAGTTGGCATAGTCAAGTGAATCAGTTTTTGAATTACATATTACTTTTTTTTATAATCTTAGGTATTGTAGTATTAAAAAAAAACTTTAATTCATTTAATTAAGAATCGAAAATATTGTTTAAATCGGATTCGTGACGTAAAACGTGACAGAATTATATTTAATGAATCCGAATGAATAAATGAATAGATGTACATGTCAGTAAATATACCATCATTGGTATTTCACCCATGTTATGTATTTCAATATAACATTCCAAGATAACTTTAGTAGAGTAATACAAAGATTTCTATATATAGGTACATACTACTAGACGGTTGCTTCTAATTAAGTGAAAGCATGAGTGACTTCGTTGTTTAGCGTGCAAAACTGATAATATCAATTATTACATGAATTAAAAAAATATTTATATCGATCTACCAACACATACAGGAATATTACTTGTAATACATGTCTTGATCATCGATCAAATTCAAATAGCCTGTCTTGACGAGTACTGTTTACCAAAAAGAAATTAGAAATGAAAGTAGAAAACACATGTTATTTCATAACTTATTTATTTTACATTATGTTTGGTTTGTTTATAAAATGTTATATAAAATATATTAACCATATCTAATTGTTCTAAGCTTATTAATCAAATTTATTTTCATTTACTTAAAAACAAATAATTATAATTATTATTAGGTGTGAAATTACTAGTGATTTATACCCTTATTTTTAATTTTTTTGTTGGTAAACAGTACTCATTAAGAAAGGCTGTAGTATAGAATTATTTTGTCATCAATTTTGGCATCAATAAGTCCATTTAAAAATTGACAAGTCACTCGGTTTAATGTACTCGTATCTGTGCATAGAAATCTTTGAAATAATCAAAACAATTTGTAATTTTCATTTTAACTGCGATAAAATTAAGTCCAAAATTGTACATTGTATCGAAAATTTTCAAATATAAAAATATATTATATGGATAAGTTACTGAATATCTTGTTTTATTAATTTCACATCTCCTTTATAGAAACCTAGTTTTAACAGACTTTCAAGTCTGGCCCCTCATGAATTGGTTTTCTTGAATGGAAGAAAAACGTTACTTTGTTTTTAAAGAATATTCGCCATATCTTTAAAATATTCCCGTTCCCCTCCAACTAGTCAGGAATTACTGTATCAGGAGTGGGTACGACAATAGTCCAACGGGAGCAGGGATCAAACCACAACTCCTCGGTGAGGAGTCCGACCTCTTTACCGTTGAGCTTTTAAAGCTCTAATCTAATCATAGCACACGGAACGACCTAAGGTTTGTAGATCCTTATGATCAATAGCCACATAGGCTAACTATTGTGCCATCGATGCAGTTGAAGTTTTTAGTTACCTATTAATTCAAAAATAGTATGAACTATCAGAATGCTAGCGGTAAAAAAATTATCGCTAGTTGTCGATAACAGAGCAATACCACAAAACACGTTACAAACGTAATCCTACAAGTCACTGCCTTGTACGCCATGTAGCCTTAGCCTATAATTTCACATTCAATGATAAACCTTCAGACTGAAACAAACCTATAATTTCACCATTAACCTTCAGACTGTAATACTACTTGCAGAAAGTACATCTTTGCAGGATTTTCCCATACGAGCTATATTATAAAACTCTCTAGTAGTAAACAAAACAGGTTATGAATCAATTTAAATATAGGTGTATTACCTTGTAGGAACGATTAAGTTGGTACTATCTCTGGCAGTTACAATATTTTTTTATGTCAATTAGATACATGTTTTTACTAAATCGGCAACTTTCAGAAAGCTGTTAAAATTACATTGAAATCAAATCATTATCACCAGCATCTTATCAGCAGATAGAGTCCAGTCTGCAGGGCATGGGTCTTTTGTAGGGACATCGAAACATCACGATCCTGAGTCGCCTGCATTTAGCGAATCCTTGCAACTTGCTTAACGTCGTAAGTCCATCTGGTGGGAGTTTACCAACACTGTGCTTTCTAGTGCGGGGTCGCATTCCAGCACCTGCCATTATTATCAGAATTGGTTAAATGACAGGGTCAGGCCTTCTGAGAGAGGACATTTTGAGTTTTAACAAAACGAAGCATCAGTCTTTTGTTTTTTGATATTGTATGTAAGGAAAAATTACCCAATTACAAAAAAGATATCACGAATATGGAATCACAAATTATTATACTCCTACAAAGTACAAGCAACATTTTGGTTTTACCCGGGACTCGAACTCCATGACTAGCAGCTTGTGTTACAGGTGAGCTAGCCACAATATATTTAGACGGTTGCCCTGTGCGCAATATCGTCTGTGTATTGTGCAGATAATGCGATATACCTCTTTATACGGCCGGCGTGTAGACAAAGGACGTTTGTATTCTAAAACAAGCAGTATCTGTCTGTCGTATGGCTCAAGTCACAAGAGATAGTAACTCAGTGTAAGGTTATTTTTTGTTTCGTTATTCTATGGGAAAATCCAAACCGGCAATACTACCTAGACCCGACAAAACGGTTTTGTCGCAAACCAGATATTCTAATATAAGTGATTTCCTGGCGAACTTTTTAACGGCCTCCGTGGCGCAGTGGTGGATATACAAAACGGAGGTCCTGGGTTCGATTGAGATTTTATTAATTGGTCCATGTCTGGCTGGTGGGAGCCTTCGCCGTGGCTAGTTACCACCCTACCGACATAGACATATTGTCAAGCTATTTAGCGTTCCGGTACGATGTCGTCTAGAAACCGAAAATAGGTGTGGATTTTCATCCTCCTCATAACAAGTTAGCCCACTTCGCTTACCATCAGATGAGTTTGTAGTCAAGGGCCAACTTGTAAAGAATAAAAAAAGTCATAGGGACATTACGCAAAAGGTGTTACTCAATTTATACTATACGTTACATACAAATATGGATTTCCTTGGAGAGTTACAAAGCATACTTATTCCTTAAAACTCTAAGAAAGCGAAACCTAAAAATTAGCAAAAGAAAATTCACGTATCAGATCGTATACAGACAACTAAACATTTCGTTAAATTTTTAGCCACTTAAAAAAAGGAAGAGATTCTCAATTCAAGTCTGTTTATTTGAATGTATGTTACGCAATTATACCGTACGTTGTTCGTTTTATTTGTTTACATATTATTTAAACAACCAAACTCCTTGAGATTTAATATAATTAAAGAAGCTTAGAAATGGCGTAGAAACTTTGGGTGCAGTGAAACCCGTATGATCCTGTATCTTGTACCACTCGCTACAGAACAATGCAATGGCCTTTGCAGTCGGCAAATCTGTTCGTTGTAAGGACCTCGTTGTACCGAAATCTAGATTCTACTGATCATTGTATGATTTAACGTTACAGAACTTATATAACATTCTTGTTTCCATAGTTGAATGTTATATTACAACTTGGAAATAATTACGAGTGAAAATTACAAGAAATTTATTAATATTTAACTAATGTAGATTTGTTAGATATATAAAAATACTCAAGACTATTTAATTGCTTAATACTATTAAATTGATTGATAAAAATCATGTATGATTTTATTGTTCACCTTATAAATTACTAAAAAAATCTGTGTCCACAGGGACAAAGTCGCAAGAGTCTAGTAACCAAATACAAAACGCTGATATACCTGAATACAGCATTTACGTTTAACCGTACAAAAAACTTTCACATTACAAAAATAACTAGGTCCAGTATATTACAGAATTCACTTTACTAATATTACAGCTGGACAGTCACAAACCATTTCTACAATTAACTTACATTGTCTACAACAGGTAATTCATTTCTCTTCCGTCCAAATCGTCGCAACTCAAGCCGGTATAATGAAGAGAAAACGTTTAGTCGTCGTAGGCAATAATTAGATTGCTATGGAAATGTCGCGTCGTACCGTCCGTCCAGTTTTGTCCGATTCTATTAACTACAAACTCCGAGACATAGTCTCTAACTAGCTCATATTCTTAAGGTACAATCGCACTATCGCTCCATTTACATTGGTTACTGAATACCTATAGACTACAACCCCTTGAACTTTTACTATTATCAGAAAATAATTCTGAGCGCTATGCCGTCATTTCTGAGCGGTACAGGTGAGTAGGATAGTTCAAGGGCTTGTAGTCTACTACGTCCGTCATTTTCAAAGAACTTTCTACTTGTAGTTTGGAGATCTAAAACACCTTTTGAGCAACTTTTTTTAAGGTGTCTGCGACCTGACCTAGACCTTTTTACCCAAAGTTTCCATGCTAAGGTCAAAATCTTAAATTGACCCGAGCGTGGCAACCGAATCCACGATCTATTGATATTGAATATCACAGCATTCAGCAAACAGCGTGAGTGGACGGTCGTCAATATATATTTAATGGTATCGTCATCAACCCATATTCGGCTCACTGCTGAGCTCGAGTCTCCTCTCAGAATGAGAGGGGTTAGGCCAATAGTCCACCACGCTGGCCCAATGCGGATTGGCAGACTTCATACACGCAGAGAATTAAGATAATTCTCTGGTATGCAGGTTTCCTCACGATGTTTTCCTTCACCGTTTGAGACACGTGATATTTAATTTGTTAAAATGCACACAACTGAAAAGTTGGAGGTGCATGCCCCGGATCGGACTCGAACCCACACCCTCCGGAATCGGAGGCAGAGGTCATATCCACTAGGCTATCACAGCCTTGATTTTTTTTGAAATTTCAAACAATGACCTCCAAACTATTCCTGAAGTGTGTTAAAAATAAATAGACCCCGGAATACCGGGGCGGCGTCGGGCGGATCAAAGAATTTATACGAGCGAGCGCCGAAGAAGCACTAACCGTCTGAATCGATAGCGCCGTCCTTTTGTCACGCCGATGGCCCCATAACTCTCTTATACTAGTTCCAAGACTTCGCCAGTAAACCTGAAGCATACTTATAGTTATAGACTGGAGGCGTATTAACTTTTCTTTTATACAGCTGGGGTCATTTACTTACCGAAGTTAATAGTTTTACAGTTTCCTTCAATCAGTTACAATAGCGACCAAGCGACCAATACTATTGTCTTACCCACACCTAACGTAAACCTGAAGTATATATAGACTGGCGGCGCATTAACTTGTCTTTATACAGCTGGGGTCATTTACTTACCAAAGTTAATAGTTTTACAGTTTCCTTCAATCAGTTACAATAGCGACCAAGCGACTAATACTATGTCTTACCCACACCTAACGTAAACCTGAAGTATAATATATAGACTGGCGGCGCATTAACTTGTCTTTTATACAGCTTGGGTTAATTACTTACCGAAATTAATAGTTTTAAAGTTTCCTTCAATCAGTTACAATAGCGACCAAGCGACCAATACTATTGTCTTACCCACACCTAACGTAAACCTGAAGTATATATAGACTGGCGGCACATTAACTTGTCTTTTATACAGCTTGGGTTATTTACTTACCGAAGTTAATAGTTTTAAAGTTTCCTTCAATCAGTTACAATAGCGACCAAGCGACCAATACTATGTCTTACCCACACCTAACGTAAACCTGAAGTATATATATAGACTGGCAGCGCATTAATTTGTCTTTTATACAGTTGGGTTCATTTGCTTAACGCTGTAAGCAACTTTAAAGTTTGCTTCAATCAGTTAAGTATAAGTAAAGGTACCAGACTCATCACTGAGAGGCTGAAATCGACCACTGCCAGCAGCTGATCTAATCTCGTTCCTTTTTTTTATTCTGTACAAGTTAGCCCTTGACTACAATCTCACTGGATGGTAGGTGATTATGCAATCTAAGATAAAAGCGAGCTAACTTGTTAGTAGGAGGATGAAAATCCATACCCCTTTCGGTTTCCACACGACAACGTACCAGAACGCTGAATCGCTTGGCAATACGTCTGTTCCGGTAGGGTGGTCCAATTAAGAAAACCGCAATCGTCCCAGCTGGGGATCGAATCCAGGACCTCCGTCTAGTAAATCCACCTATAGCGACCTCGCACCGGAAAGCGCAGTGTTGGTCGACCTCCCACAAGGTGGACTGAAGATATCAAGCGGGTGGCAAGGAGCCGCAGGATAACGGAACGGCTCGAGGTCCATGTAAAGGCATATTAAGGCTATGTGCAGCATTACCCCCCCCCCCCCCTGGAGGTCCCATAAGGAGCCTACGGCACTTACACAATCAGAAAAAAAGCTATCATAGCATCGGTGACGCCGGTAGGTTAATGATAAGTTTATATGGTAAATCAAAAATTGAATATCCAATGAATGGAAAAAACCAAAATATTTTCCTATTTTCCTTTAGCATGGTTTAACTCCACATGCATATTTATGAGAATAAACATAATTTACGACGTTAGCGGGCGCGGCCGCGGGCAATGCGCAGCCAGCCGAAAATTATAACTAATGGTAATGGCGATAGACGAAAATACGAAAATACCCTCCGAAACGGTTTTATTTTAATAAACAAACCAATTACCTGCGCAGTCGGACACTGAGTACCTATTATCATCTGAAAAGTACTACATAACTGGATACTTATCGTTTGAAGCACTTAATAAATAAGGTAAGTAAATATAGTAAAGGAAAGTACATTTACCTTTTATTTTGAGTTGGAAAGTAGATTGTTCTTACCTATATTAAACTTGTGGACACATGCAATTTCGTACTTGAGCAAATATTTTAGGGTTCCGTGGTCCACTCTTATAGTTTGGCCTTTTCCGCCTGTTTGTCCGTCCGTACGTCCACGCTATTACTACTAGAAACCTGTAATTTAGCATCAGTATGTGAACATTAAAAATGTGACCAAAGTCGTGAAATAAAATCTCGAAAAATATTAAATATTTTTTGGAGCACCTCCCCTACATGTAAAGTGGGAATGATTTTTTTTACTCGTTTATTTCATAGTGTGGTGTATCGTTTGACAGGCCTTTGAAAGTAATGAGGAGTCTCAATAATTTTCGATTTAGGGAAATATTAAGCTTTTAAATTAGTCTACTTTTTGTAGAGTCAATTGTCCCTACCTTCTATTGGTTAAAAGGTTGTTTATGGATGCGTGAAAAAATTCACGAGATATAAAATGAAAATAAAGGGAAAACTAAAAAAGCTAAGTAGCAATTGCAATTTAAAGAGTAATAGTCGTCCAACTATAAAATATACTTAACTGGAAAACGAAAATTGCATATCATATCATTATTCGTTGATAATTAATTATAAGGATAAGGTTGTCAGTAAGATAACTCAGAATCTGTTCTCTAAAACTAGAAAGCTGAAATTTGGTATGAGTATTTATATTCATTACGTCAATAAAAAGTGGTAAAAAAAAATTTAAAAAATTTGGGTTCCATAATGGAACTCAGAAATATTAAGCATAAAAATTGGATTGTAATCTCTACATGAAAAGTGAGGATGAATTTTTTATCGTCTATCCCATGGTGCAGGGTATCGTTATCGGTATTTTTGTGCATTACTTAAGGAACTTAATCTACGAAACCCAACACTGCGCGTGGTTTTTTAAAGATATAATGAGTATAAGTTCTACATATAAAAGGAAGATATATGAAATCGCGAACATTTTTGTTAACTAGAAAAGATAAGTGCATTGTTTTGTTATAGTATCTGAAACTCTGTCATCAAGCCTGGGAGCTTTCATCGGAAACGTTACATAATACGTTTCCGATGAAAGCTCCCAGGCTTGACTTTTCCCGACACTTCTGATAATTATCGTCATATTTCTTCAAACATAAATGATTGACATATCATTTACATTGAAAATCCGGTCAGTAATTTTCGAACAGACGTCAGGCGCGGCGAAAGACTATGTTTTATAATATGTATAGAAAGTAAACTGCAAATGAAAATCGCGACCATTTTATTTTTTATTCGATCTGTCTACGAGTATGAACATTTGTCACTGTGTGACGGTCTGTATGGAGTGGTTGACGTCAACCGCGTTCTGACAGACGAGCGCCATACAATCAACGTGCCGTCCCGCGCACATCGCTCGATATGGCGGGGCACGTCCTGACATGTCGCGTGCCACCTGATATTCAGGAGACACTTTTCACAAAGAACTGTCTTGTAGCATTTCAGTATCTGACACGTGTAGTTTTAGTTTTAAGGCATAGTTCCACTTAACATATGCAAGCGATAGTTTCTTGCAAGTATATATATTCGCCGACTAGCGGAAGTCCACGACTTCGTCCTTCGTGACCTTTGGCTGGTGGGAGGCTTCGGCCGTGGCTAGCAACTAGTGGGCTACCGGCAATGACGTACAATCAAGCGATTTAGAGTCCCGGTACGATGTCGTGTAGAAACCGAAAGGAGTGTGGATTTTTATCCTCCTCCTAACAAGTTAACCAGCTTTCATCTTAGATTGCATCACCACTTACCATCAGGTGGGAATGTAGTCAAGGAATAACTTGTATAAAATGAAAAAAATAACCTCGACTTCCTGAAAATCTTTTCAATTTTACTTATCATCATCATCATTATTATCAACCCATATTCGGCGCACTGCTGAGCTCGAGTCTCCTCTCAGAATGAAAGGGGTTAGGCCAATAGTCCACCACGCTGGCCCAATGCGGATTGGCAGACTTCACACACGCAGAGAATTAAAAAAAATCTCAGGTACGCAGGTTTCCTCACGATGTTTCCTTCACCGATTGAGACACGTGATATTTGATTTCTTAAAATGCACACAACTGAAAAGTTGGAGAGCCATGATAGCCCAGGTTATAAACCTCTGCCTCCGATTCCGGAGGGTGTGGGTTCGAATCCGGTCCGGGGTATGCACCTCCAACAATTTTATTTATAATATGTAATATATGTATATAAATAAAATTTAATTAATCGATTATGGTATTGATAACCATGATGATGGGCGTATCGTCGTCGAAAGCAATTATTCCGAGCTTCCATAAACTCGCATCGGACTAGGCGGTACCAACCCACGACCTTTTGGCGTTGGTGGCTAGCCCTTAAGCGTTGAGCCATTGAGTACTGCGACATAATCAAAACCACTTGTTTCAAACACAGTCATAGCTTTTCAAAGTTGAAACTGCATTGCATTGACATAATTTCATTCATTTCGAAATGATAGCCTTGACCTTGCATCGAATCGTATTGAATAGAGTTTTGGGAGCGGAAATAATCGATAGCTATTATAAGTATGAGGGTGAAGTCGCCTACTTTTCGACTGGAATAAATTCGTGGATGCGCTGGTATAGAAATGCAGACATTTGTGTTGTTAAAAGATTATTATCATTTATTTAAACAAGCGATTTGCCTTGTTGGATCTGAGTGGCTAGTGGGAGTTTTCAATATTTTCTTACTGTTACATTCGCGTTGACGTAAACGCGAATTTATATGAAACTGTAAAAGTTGTGCAGTAGTGCCACTAGATGGCGCTGTTTCGATTCCTTAGAAAAACGCGTCTACGTTAACGCGATAGTAACAGTATCAAACTGCCACTAGGCCCTCAGTGATGAGTCAGTGCTCTTAGTGGGTATTTAAAAACTTTCAATAAATTATGTGTAGTTGTCTAGAGATAAATGTGGGTGATGGTACACCCTCCGTGCCTGAATATAATCGTTATAGAGTCAGGTCTGGCTGGTGGGAGGTTTCGGTAGTGGCTAGTTAGTCAGCCGGCAAATACGTGCCGCTAAACGACTTAGCGTTCCGGTACGATGTCGTGTAGAAACCGAAAGGGATGTGAACTTTCATCCTCCTCCTAACAAGTTAGCCCGCTTCCATCTTAAATTGCATCATTTTCACTCACATTCACTTACAATCAGGTGAGATTATATTCAAGCTAACATGTAAAGAATGAAAAAAAATCAGCTACTAAACAAATGTTGATTTGGCGAGTCTAAAATTATCATTTAAATTTTGACAAAAGAAATAATAACCAAAAAAAGTAAATGTAACGTACAATCCTTGATTATTACTTGATCAGAGTAGAGAATTAAGATTCAGTTTTACATCCTTAGCGCTTTTACATTCGTGTATGAAAATTTTCCTTGCGTATGGCTTTTCTTCTTTATTTTACGGTTTATTAAACAAAAAACAAAAGAAAGACAAACGAAACATCAAGTAGATTAACAATGATAATGTTAATGTACCTTCAAAACTTTGACAATCTTATTCAAACTGTGACTGAGAATTTTCTCAAAATTTCAGCATGAAATAAGCAGGTATGTTGTGTTCGCTCCCCCGGGAGCAAGCCGCTGAAAATACTACCCTAACATGTTCCGACGTGAAGCGAACATCCCAGCTCATAATATTTTAAAGACACTCTTCACATAAATCGGATTTATTTTTATCCGACTGAAGAAAGAGGTTATGATTTTCGAGCATTATGTTTGTATTGAAAAAGGTTATTTTGCGGAATTAAGTTGCTAATACTAATAATTCTTGCTATTATATCCGCAAAAAACCGACGACTCCAAGCGACCGCATCACCCAGAAAATCTTTTAGGTGAATTTCACTTTAAGCCTTTTTTATATAAATACTAGCTGACGGTGGTTTCACCCGCGTGATTCACGTTCCCGTAGACTTTCGGGGATAATTAGCCTATAGCCTTCCTCGATAAATGGGCTATCTAACACTGAAAGAATTTTTCAAATCGGACCAGTAGTTCCTGAGATTAGCGCGTTCAATCAAACAAACAAACTCTTCAGCTTTATAATGTTAGTATAAATGTTTCGATTAAATGTTTCTGATCAAAACAATAAAAAATCGGATGGGCATTTCAGCCCTTTCGACGTCTATATTTCTTTCTCTATATGTTTTTCTATTTATATATTTCCTTTATATAATCCAATTAATATAAAACACATCCCAATCAATATAAATATCCAGCCAAGAAATACCCCAGCCAAACTGGCGACGCGAAGTTGCTAATAAACTATTACTCCCAATTTTATAGCCGCGCTATTAAATATAGCCGTACAGCCCAGCCGTTAGTTGGGCTAATAAATCTAGCCGAAGTAAGCTGATGTATTTTACACACATTTTACACTGCGTTGTTCATAAATTACGTTTTAAATAAAGCCCTGATGACGTAGTGCGCATAGTGTAATCATATTTTGCAATCTGGAGACTTTTACAACAAAAACCAACCAAGGGCTAGCACACAAGGAGGTTTCTTTTTTTAAATTTAACTATAATTACATTAATAGAATTACATGAATATTTAATCGTATGTGTAGCCAATTTAATTCTCTGCATCATAATAATATAAAATATGAACCTTGTTGTTTTTGTCGTAACGTTATCAATCAACTGCGCTGGAAGTTAATTTTTATTTTATTCTTAGGGTTCCGAACATACGTAGTACAAAAACGGAACCCTTTTAATCTCACTCACGCACATTTTAATGTCTGTATGGTTCACATAAATCACATTTATATTATAGATTGAATAAGCTTGCACTTGACTACGATGTCACTTGATGGTAAGTGTAGTTTTGTGGCCTAAGGTGGAAATTTACTATTAATTTGCTCCTTATTCATATATTTCTGTATCTATTGTACAAGTCAGTTATATTTATGTTTTGAACCTGTATTTCTTGTATGTCTATCTTATTTATTTTGTGTGCATAAAATGTAGTAGATCTGTATAAATAAATTACATAAATGTCTTTAATGAATTAAAAAAAGTTGGAGGTGCATGCCCCGAATCGGATTCCCCCACATCCTCCGGAATCGCAGGCAGCGGTCATATCCAGTGGAATGTCACGGCTCTAAGTGTATTTGTGTGTATGTGTGTAAATATGCCCTAAGTTGGCGGCAGATTCTCGGGCTGTAAATCTAATGGTGCATTGCAAGAGCGGCGTGCCGTCGCGTGCCGTCGCGTGCCGCGGGAATCACTCTGAACGGATGCAACCAGTGATCGTGATCTAATGTACCGATTTTCTAAATTCTTTTATCACTAAAAAGCCACATTTATTGTGAGTGAGTGATTAAACCAGTTTTCTCCCCGTATTATCATGGGAACTTGACGCGGGTGAAACCGCAGGGAGGGCTAGTTGATAATATTATTGTATACTAGCTAACGCCGCGCAGTTTCACCCGCTTGGTTCCCGTTCCTGTTAGATCACGGGGATAATATATAACTTACAGCCTTCCTCGATAAATGGGCTATCTAACACTGAAAGAATTTTTAAAATCGGACCAGTAGTTCTTGAGATTAGCGTGTTCAAGCAAACAAACACGGAATTACGACCAATATTATGCAAGAATATTAAGCTAAATATTTTAGTACTTCGTATCCAACACCGTTAATCACAAATTACCATTAAATTATAGGTACATACATATATCAAGTGTACAATCGAAGGTGTGGCTTAATTATTTCATTTTACTTTACTATTTTATGCATTTTACATTAAGTAACAATTGTTTTTTGAATTTACTAGGGCGGACATCAAAAAAATCTATATTAACAAAACTATCATTGTATCTTCAGCTTTATAATATTAGTATAGATCAGGGTGGGCATGTGCCAAGAAAAACATGTCTCAGTAAATGTTTACACGTAATCCTGTCATTTTAATCTTCCCCGCTCCATTACTCAACGGGTCGAGTTAACCCAAATACAATTTTATATCCTCATTGATTCCATACAAGCTACCCGTGCGTGCGCTGCCGATCATAATATTATATTTAATAGCATGCGTATCTTCGAGCACTTGAGACACGGCTCATAAATTATCAAGACAAGCTTGGTTGTTTTTCTTGTGAACTTATGCAATTTTCTACTTTTGCAAATGTCACAATGAATAAATTAATAATGAATCTACACTTTGATAAATGTTTTAAATAATTTTATTGTCATCCAAACCGCATTAAGGGGATGATTAATATTAAAGTGATGTGGACTATACGACTATCCGAGGCACGCAGGTGCCAACAACCGTCTCCCCAACTTCAGATTTGGACTTTTGGTTGGCGCTCAAACCCTGGACTTCATCCTCCCTCCCATCCTCAAAGTTCCTCCTTCCAAGGGATCAATAGTTTAGACAACGTAGGAACACAATACAACTTAGAATCCTCAACCCTCCCCCTAAAGTCGATTGCTATTTTATTGAAAATAGGATAATCATGTTTGATATGGCTACTTACCATTTTAAAAAAAACTAACCAACCTTAATACAAAGCAAAATAAATTTTTGGGCTATACATTGTTTTATCACCTCACTACAGTTCCAGCCAAAAAATCTATTTGGCGTGTAGTAAGAATATGTAGAACGCCCCCTACGTCTTCATTTAAAGGCTGTTCCGAAGAAAATAGCAAATTTTCATTGCGCCAATTAATTTGCGAGGTACACTATAATTTACAAGATAATTTACGGATAGTTTTCAGATTGGTCGTTTGGTCTAGTTGATTTAGTGGTTAACCCATGGAGCTTGGGATGATGAAGTCTGACTTCGAGTTCCTGTCGACCTTTTCTTTTCTTTCTTTCGAGTATTCAGTGTATATGACCTCTGCCTCCGGAATCGGAGGCAGAGGTCATATACACTGGTCGTTCAAGGTTTTGTAAAAAAATTAAGTCAGGGAGTGATTATTTAGTATATTTCATTAACATGTACACATAATCATAAACATCAGATAGTGATTGCTGATATCACCTAAGCCTGCCATCGCCGTGGGTCTAAGGCCTAAACTCGATATCCTCTCAATACAGAGCTGAGCTGATCCATTGAAATAGGCTGATAATAATGATAAGCCTACACAGGAAACATACAATGTACAAGTAAGTTTGCGTATTTTTTTCAAGATTATTTGCCATATTAGCCCAGGATCCGTGGAACATTTTTACAAACTTATTAAGTTGTATAACTATTAACAAGCAACAGTAAAAAAAACATCTGGATTAATACTTATACAACTTAACAGTCACAATATCCTACAAATTGCGTGGTTCCGACGTTCAAAAATTTTCATTACTTACCTGGTAACTCAGTTAGCTACCAGAATCAAGAATTTTTCGTAAATATTAAAGTTGAGCGTCTCATCAAGATAAAGCTACTCAGGGAAAATTAACTTGATCGTGACGAATTGTAAAAAATGTTCCAAGAATCCTGGGCTAATATGGTAAATAATCTTGAAAAAAATACGCAATCTAAATAATATACGGTCTTAAATATACTTTGAATATGACTATAATAATTCCGTTCCCCTCCAATCGGGAAAAATTGTGTTAGGAGTGGGTACGACAATAGTCAAGCGGTCGGGGATCGAACCACGACCTTTCGGTGATAACTCTCCTTAATCGTTGAGCTATTGAGGCTTATAAGCTTAATTCCGCAAACACTTACTGGAGATAGTTAAGGCTATACCCGTTATGGATGTGACAGTACAAGTCTTTATATTAAATGCTGTATGAAGTATATGGTATATAAATCAGTGAACAACTGGTCCGAACACAAGCCTAAATTGTACAGTGGCGATGCCAACGTTGATACAATCTGTTAGAACGAGAGTCAGCGGTAGCCAGACTTACCTCTACAAAAGCTAATAAAAGCTGAAAGTTTGTCAGTCCATGCTACTACCATAAACAAGCATGGTAGCCAATGAAGCTTACTTACTTGGTTACTTACTTAAGCTTAGTTGTGGAAGGTAGGAGTATTCGTAAGTCAATCAAAAATCCTCAATTGTCAAAATAAAATGCAACTATTTGATATGCAATACGGGAACATAATGAATCAAGTCACCAGACACCAGATCTTCAGCTTCGTGGCAAACCTTCGCTAGAGATCCTTAAGTTTTAAACTTTAACAGTGTTTTGAGAGTTGCTGCAAAGCTAAATGTTTTCTAATATTAAGCCGAAGAAAATGTTAATACTTGAACTGTTGAAGGTCTGAACGTTCGAAACTGCTACCTTTAAAAGGCGTAGTCTAAACTCTATGATTGGCTACTTACTGTACGGACTTATGGTACGAGCGATAGGTTGTATATTTAATTTTTAAGTTTCATAAAATGAGGCATATCTGGGTATCGCATGCTCTTCTATTTGTAAGATTTCCAGTCAGAGCACGCGCCGCTTCGATACACTCGCGGCTATCGGAGGCCGATAAAAAGCGTATGTTGAAATTTGAGGCTACGAAGAAAAGGAGAAATTATAGTGATTGTATGGAAGGGGAATCAGAGGGTTCTTTTACTTTTGTTTACCTAAAATGGAGGTTTCAAGTGGCATGTTTTAACTAAAATTAAGCATTATAAGCGGCTAAAGATTCTGTTTGCCGCATATAGTTTATAGCTTATTGGTTGCTTGTGTAATTGTAATAGGCAATGGGGTGAAGGTATCGAGTTGAATAAGTCAAAGCGAAGCTTAACGGGATCCACTACGAGTACTTAAATTATATTTACCTAACAACAAACTTTTAGCCTGAAACTGCCTCATAGGTCGAGCGGTTACCCTAAGTAGACGTACTCAGGATTTCGTAATAGTCGTAACTACGTGGTTACCTCAAACACTCAGGACCAAGACAACCCAAGGGTCAGGCTATAAAATATTGAGCTTTTCTTCCTCCTAAAATACTGTCATATGTGTTGTATGTATACACATATTTGTTGATCATTTTTGGGCCTTTTCCGAAATAGGGAAATTGGTTGGTTTTTGTCAGTTTAGTCAGTTGGGAAACTGCCAACCCGCAGTGGTACAGCGTGGTGGATCTCAATCCCTCTTCTCTAACCAGAGAACTGGTCCTGCTGTGGGTCTTTAATATAGGCTGATATCGATAATGGCCAAAATAAGCTGGCCCAGGTTAAATACCGAGGGTAACATTTCAGCTGACGTCCATGTAAGGGGTACATAAATTGCGAAGTCGCTGTGTTGATACAATCTGTACCAAACAGCGGGATTCTCGACACGCGCCGTCCTACGTGATATAACAACACACGGAAATATTTGAGGTACAGTAACCATCTTCTTATATATCTATAAAATTCTCGTGTTAGTTGCTATACTCTTCTAAAATAGGTTGAAAATTTAAGATGTGTAGGTAAATATATGATGGTAGGTCTGAGAATAGGTTGTAATCTATTTTTCATGTCTTGGTGGATATACTCGTAGATGATCCTCCACCTCCAATTTTTTAAGGCAAAACATCGTTTGCCGTTATTTAAGTAATTGTCCCCCTTCTTCTGTCATGTACCTCACATATGGCCGTGACCATATCCACCCTAAACTGTCAGTGTCATCGTGTCCTGCCGTCAGCCACCCAGAGAACATTGTAGACTGTGGACGCAAGTGTGGTGCGGATCTGATGGGACCAATGCATTGGGCTGCAGTCCCGCGACCTCTTTCCTTCCACTTTACCAGTGACCATCTGTTTCTCGAAATTATCTCCGTCTTCCCTGGCAATGCGTCTGAAGTACTCAAGGATTCGCTTGAGATGATGGTAGAGAACCTAGTTTTGACTTTGAGTTGGGTAAGTTGGTCCAAAATGCAGGACCCGGATAATTTCCCTCCAGCACCACATTATTGTATTTGATCTTATATTAAAAGTAGTAAATGAACACTACGGGTGCGGGTGACAGAGGTGTATAGAAGTTTTTACTTAAAAAAGTCATTAAAGCACTTCCTAGAAACTGCTTAGTCATAGTGGATCTAATCGCACTGCGGTGGACCGCACACAGCGATGTGAAGTCCGAATAGATTCGCGGACGCGCGGCACGTGACAAGAATGTGTGGCAGCCACTGTAACACTGTTATACGCTAGGCGATTTATTACACCGTCAACGCCTTTTTTACGTAGATCCTCATACCATTTCATCACGGGGAAGCATTTAGGTTAAGTCGGACTTAAGCCTACCAAAACGCCACGGTGTTTCGACTAGTCGCGTGACTGGGCCACGGGAACATTTAGTAAGGGTCAGCACAGATAGAGAGAAATAATCCTCGCGCGGTCTCGGGCATTTTCTTTTCGGTTCGCGTATGCTCGAGCGAACGCGTGACATTTTTAAACTCACTAAGTGAGTTTAAAAATGCGTGACATTTTTAAGTGACAACACTGAATGACTTAATGAAAGTATGCGTACGTCGTGGGCGCCGACTCAACGACGTCCGGGGATTCCCACGTATCTACGAGGACGCGCGAGCATTTGTTGTAAGGTTCAAGCATTTATACACTTTAGTTTAATAATTTTAAAGTTCATTTTCTAGTGCGTTAATAAAATCCTCTCCGCTGAGCTTCGGTATGTCTGCGCTGACCCTAAGCCACCTCAAACAAGCCACCTCACCGTCAACGCCTTTTAAAGTGACACTTCTCATGGGAGGATATACCGGTTCGTAAAGTAACGCGTTACGGCGCCACTCTATCTGGCTTCTCTCTGTAACGCATACGGCAGCAAATTTAAGTTATCATTTCGTCGAGCGTCCCAAATCGCTCATGTTTTTTTACGTGATTTCTCGTCTGTAATGTATGGTGGTAAAAAAATTATGACTATTTACTCGACAAGGTCAAAGATATAACATTTAATAAACTCAAAAATTATATGTTTAATAAACTAATAAATCCTAAACTAAAAATTTATAACTGTAAAGACTGTTTTCAACTTTAATTTGACTAATATTTTAATAATTGACATTCTAAAAATTATGACATGACATTCTCTACCCTTTTTTTTAAAATAAAAATAAATAAATAAATAAATAAAGCCTTTATTTCCAATAATATAAAAGTAATTGCAAAACATTATACATAATAAATTTAGTATTAATTTTTAAACATTTCAATTTCAATTTGTACATTATAAGTTTGATAATAATTTTAAACATGTCAATTTCAATTTTAAATGTTAATAAATATTTTATGTCAGAAAAATTCTTCGTCATTGTTAATATTATGTCAGTTCTTTATGTCAGTTAATTATTGGAACGCCCATTTTTGGGCATAGGCCTCCTCCATCCTTCTCCATGTATCTCTATCTCTCGCCAACCTTGTCCAAGTGGTCCCCGCTGTGTCTACGATGTCGTCGCGCCAGCGTCGTCGCGGCCGGCCTCTCGACCGGCGCTCGTCACGTGGGTACCAGTGCAATACCTTTTCTGTCCACCGCCCGTCCGTTGTCCTTGTTATGTGTCCAGCCCAGCGCCATTTTAGGAGACATGCTAGTTTTGCCGCGTCTATAACTTTTGTCTTGTTCCTTATTATTTTATTTTTTATTTTATGTTTTATTTTTAGGCCTAGCATGCTCCTTTCCATGGCTCTTTGGGAAACCTGTATTTTATGAATTATTTCTTTAGTGATCGGCCACGTTTGGCAGCCGTATAAAAGAGTTGGCGTTACTACAGAGTCCATTGCCTGTTTCTTCAATTTAACATCCATATTTGATTTAAATATATGTTTTAAGGACCAGTATGCAGCCCAGGCTTTTTTGATCCGCCTATCGACTTCATCGACATAATGTCCTTTGAAGGATATGTTCTGACCTAGATATACATACTCATCCACATATTTAATCACGTTGTCCTGCACTGAAACTTTATATCGGTCACTGTTTGTCATCACGCAAGTTTTCTCTAAATTCATTTGTAAGCCACACTCTCGGCTGCGGGAATCTAAAGTATTAATCATATGTACAAGCTGATCGTGACTTCTTGCCAGTAAAACTATGTCGTCGGCGAAGCGAAGATTACTTAAACATTCTCCATTTATACTTAATCCTAAACCGGTCCATTTTAACTTTCTGAAGATGTACTCTAGGAGAGCCGTGAAAAGGTTGGGCGAGATTGGGTCCCCTTGTCTTACTCCTCGCTTTACTTCAAAAGGTCTCCCTCTCTTTTCAAGTTTCACTATTGCTTTACTCTTCGTGTAGATTTCTTTAAGGATATTTATGTATTTTTCAGCAACGTTTTGACTCCTCAAAGCACTCCACAAGGATTCATAAAAAATGGAATCGAAAGCTTTGGAGTAATCAATAAATGCTAAATACATAGTTTTTCCGTACTCTACATATTTTAGCGATAAGGCCGCCTTTTGTATGCTGATCTCTTCCTAATTTGTTTTTTATTTCACTTGTTTTTGTCTTTGTGGTGTGCAAATAAAGTATATTTATCTTATCTTTATCTTATATTTTTCCATGATTTGACGAAGAGTAAAAATATGGTCCAAGGTAGAGTAATTTCTTCGAAAACCTGCTTGTTCTCGGGGTTGGTGGATCTCAAACTCTCCCTTTAGCCTATAGAGTATTATATTTGTAAATAATTTATATAACCCTTGTAATAAGCTAATGGGGCGATAGTTATTAATTTCCTGGGGGTCTCCCTTTTTATAAAGTAAGGTTATGATTGAGGTTTCCCATTGTTCTGGTATTTTTTCTTGTTCTAAAATGTTATTAAATAGTTCGGTTAATATAGGAGTCAGTGGTTCGGAAATTGCTTTGATAGTGTCGTTTGTTATGTTGTCCTCTCCTGGGCTTTTCATACATTTCAAAGAATTGATTCCGCGCCGGATTTCACTTTCGAGAAATACAGGGATCTCAACTATATTCTTATCTCTTATTGGTGAGTTATTTACAATTTCGACTGGCGTTTTGTACAAATTTTGATAAAACTCGGTAGCTACTTTAATAATGGTGTTTCTGTTTGTAGTAGTGGCGCCGGATGAGTTTCTCAAAGTTGGTATCCACTCTTTCGTGTTATTTAAACGTTTATTTCCGCGTTTTACAGATCTCTTTTTGCTCAATTCCTCTTCAAATATCTTTAATTTGTAGTGTTCTTTGTTAGTTTTTAAGGATTTTCTAATTTTTTTATAAAGATATTTTAAACGATTTCTTTCAGAGTCAGTTTTAAATAATTTTCCTTTGAGTTCTGTTCTTTCTGAAATCATTTTTCTCACTTTATCTGTCACGTAGTATTGAATTCGATTTTCCGTTTTTCTATCCGGCAATGTATTAATGCTTTCTCGGATTGTATTTATTAGATTTGTATAAGTTTTTTGTATGTCATTTGTAGTTTCTAGTGTTTTTGATAGTTCTGTGAAGGCATTTTTTACGTGTTCGCATTCAATTGGCTGGTATCCTGACTGATGTTTTCCAAAAATTCTTCTGTGCTTGCGATGTTTTTCTGTAACGGCAAGAGTAGCTCTGACTAATCTGTGATCAGTTGGGTGTGAGGTGTTAATTACTTCCATGTTACGGATGCAGGATATATCATTACTTTTGGTAATAAAGAAATCTATTTCATTAAATGTACGACCATCAGGCGATTTCCACGTCCATCTTTGTTTTGGTTTCTTTTTAAAGTGGCTATTCATTATGTAGAGTTGGTTTTCAAAACAAAAATTAATAAGTCTTGATCCTCTCTTATTTCGATTTCCATATCCCCATGGGCCCATAACAGTGTTATCCTCTGAGTTGGCATACCCGATCTTGGCATTGAAGTCTCCTATTAAGTATGTTTTCGATAGAGTATTTTCGAGGGCCAATTCAATGTTGTTGTAGAGACACTCTAGTTCATCTTCAGATGAATTTTCAGTTGGCGAGTAGATTTGTATGATACTCATTGAAATGCTTTCTATGTGTATGTCCAATCTAGCGACTCTATCAGAAATTGCCATAAAGTCAATTATGTTATTTTTAAACTTCTTTTTTACCATAAATCCTACCCCATTACTTCCACTTTTCTTTCCTGTGTAAAGTAATATGTATTCGTCATGCTCTATGATATGTGTTCCTTCTTTTTTAACTTCCGATATTCCTAATATGTCCCATTTGATATTTTGTAGGGCATGTTCTAATTCTTCTAGGCGGCCTATTCCTACAAGAGATCTCACATTAAATGTAGCAATGTAATATAGATGGTGATGTTGGATGGAGGGTGAAGGTCTACTGCTCCCTCGGGGACCAGCCGGCTTGGGAGAGATACTGTTTGTTATACTGTTTTTATATATTGGAAGGAGAGAGGCCTTTCGTTGCTAAGTTCGAGGCGATACTATTGTAGAGCTCGATAGAGTAGTATTTGATGTCATATAGGAGTCAATGGTTTTACTCTTTTTATGAGCATAATAGGTACTTTTGCGCATCGGTAGAGTTTCGGGAGAAGAAAGTGGCTTCCTTTTGTTGCTTCGCGACTTCGGACTCTCTTGGTTGATAACTTTATCTTTAGTATAGTTTTTATTATTACCCAGTGATATTATTTTATCGTATTTCATAATAATATTTTCGCCTTGCTGTCTTCTAGAAATAAATTCTTCTTGCAGTTCCTTTCTCTTTTGAAGAACTTTAGAGGTAAAGTCTTCTTTTAAGTAAATGTTTGTACCGTTGAGTATTTTTTTATTTCTTAAAATTTTAATTTTTAAACCCATTGTAGTTACAGATAGTACAACCGGCCTAGTATTTCCATTTCGTTTTCCTAATCTTCTGACTAATTCAATGTCTCTTTTGTCGCAAGCTATTTTCATAGTAGTGTTCAATAAATTTAATATAATATATTCTAGGTCGCCATAGTACTTTTCATTTTCTTCTAGTCCAAAAAATACTATATTTCTTCTCTTTAACTGTTGTTCAAATCTGTCCATACATTGTTGCTGTTTTTCCAACTTTTCTTCAAGTTCTTTTGTTTTTAGTTCCATATTTTCAAACTTTTGTGATATATTTTCATTAAGTTTTTGCAAATTATCCTGAACTCTATTCATCTCTTGCTTTTGGTACCGCATATCCTCTCGGATTTCCATCAGTAATTTCATCATTTCTTCCATTTTTGTGAATATTTATACCACGAGTACCAACTTGTCAGCAGTCAATATTTTATTTTAAATTGACAGCGGCATCTAGCGGTGAGGTGCCAAAGTATCAATGGTTGATATCTTGGATCAGTTCATAGTACGGATACTCGTCAATAGGTGGCAGTAGGAGTTTTTTAAAAAACCGTCAATTCGGTTTGTTATGAGTCATCACACAAGTATGTTTTCGTAAAATCACTTTATTATTTGTCGGTATTGTCACTAATTAGTCAAAATAATGTCACAAAATATCACTTGAATTACTTATTTGGTACAAAATCTGTTATTGTTTTGAATTGTCACTGATTTATTATGATAAACTGTCACTGATAGTTACATATTTGTCTTGTTGTTTTTGCTGGTATTAAGCGGTATTTCACTTGGATAACGTTTGTTCACGTGCACTGGCAAAAACTCTTCACATTAAATTACTTTTTAACACTGTTTATGTACTTTTTACATTTTAAAAACACAATTAAATGCAGACAAGATGTTGACGTGCGCACAGCAGCGCCCTCTCCTCTTTTTTTTAACGTGGAGAAATCCTCATGGATACCCTCTCGCCACGGGGAGGCAAGATGATTATGTCGGACTTCAACCGACTAAAACCCCATGATGTTCCAACTCGCCGCCTGATGACTGAGCCACGGGAACATTTCAATGACTTTACCTAGACTAACTAATAAGTCATATCCGCGTCGATTGATTATAATTATTAATAATAGGAAACTATAATTTCTCCCTAAAATGATACATTAGAACTTCGTACTCGTAGTTGTGAAAGTGTTATATACACTGTTATATAGCACAAAGCCAATGTAACAGCGTGTCATGTCAGTGATTAATACGAGAACTTTGCCGACTCACACTTGACATCTTATTATCGGAAATCCAAGTTACCTAGTTTCCTGTAATTTCCTACAATGGCGGCTCTAATGCTTGCGTCATCCTTTTATTATTTCTGCAATTTTCAAAAATATTCGTTCGTTATCAACCCATATTCGGCTCACTGCTGAGCTGAGTCTCCTCTCAGAATGAGAGGGGTTAGGCCAATAGTCCACCACGCTGGCCCAATGCGGATTGGCAGACTACACACACGCAGAGAATTAAGCAAATTCTCTGGTATGGAGGTTTCCTCACGATGTTTTTCCTTCACCGTTTGAGACACGTGATATTTAATTTCTTAAAATGTACACAACTGAAAAGTTGAAGGTGCATGCCTCGGACCGGATTCGAACTCACACCCTCCGAAATCGGAGGCAGAGGTCATATCCACAGGGCTATCACGACTCTCAATCTCTCTCAAAAATATTACTAGCTACAATATTTAGTATGTATTTTATGATTCGGAGCTAACCCAGGGCGAAGTGTTTAGATTATATATAGGGGAATTATTGTGAAAGAAATAAAAAATCTTAATACATTTTGCTACAGAACACAGCCACAGGGAAAAAAGGTGATTATATCGCTCGAGCACACAACCAAATTCTCCAGTAACAGTACCGTATATAGAAAGAAGCCTGTGATAGCCAGATCTTCATCAGAGACTCTTGTGTAATTTTTAACGGTGATATTATCGGTTTGAGTATAATTTCTCAAATAATCCCAAACAAAATCATTTGATTCGACGGTTGAAGGTTCCGTATGGAAGTTACCTACATAGGTAAATAGGTAGCAGGGTAGAAGCAAAGGCACGACTTTCAGCTTTTATAAATTCACGAAGGCTTATGTGGACTCTCACTCTACTAGTACTCCTGCGATGTGTGGCATAACACAAAAAATACCAACATTCTCCGAATTATTTCACCGCGGCTAGTTGCCTCAACTGAAGATAGAAGAGCTGGCTTATTTTTTGCACAAAGGATGAGCCCTGACTGTTCAACGCGGACATGCAGCCATTGTTCTTGCCATTATTCCACGTGAGCATGATTTGTATAGTTTCTTTTTTTTTAAAGAATATTTGCCATATCTTTTTAAGTTTGACCAATTTTCCCATTCCCCTAAAACAAGTCGGGAAAGACTGTATCAGGAGTGGGTACGACAATAGACCAACGAGGCGGGGATTGAACTACGACCCCACTTTGTTAACTTCGACCGCTCTTACCGTTGAGAATATTATTAGGATATGCTTAAGTTTCTCATTCCATGCTTTCAAAAGTTACTAAGTTTTGGTTATTTTCAGAATTGGAAACATACTCAAATACGGTAAACAAATCGATTGGCCATAAAAACCTCGTGAGAATCCCCAGTAATCCCCCTTTCTCGCGAAACTTAATGATATTTCATTAATAATGTAAAATAAAACATGGCGGCGGTTCATTTTGAATGAAACCTCGTTTCCCTGCACAAAGCGCGCCCACCTATTCACTTTAAAACGTGAAAGGCACCACAGAGCACTGCGCGGTTAGAATGTATTAATATTTAAAGGATTTCAATTTTTTTCCACCCTTGCGGGGGAAAAGGAGACTTTTTGTTGTTGTTTCTCGGTTATGTATAGCTGAACACAAGGGCTTGTATAAAGAGTGAAAGTAAATAAAATTTAGGGCTGGTAGATTCTATTTTTTGATTTCTGCTATAAAAGTTTGATAACTAGCCAGTTTTAAAGTTACTAACGTTATTTCAAGTTAATAACTGCCCTTTCTAATATTTTTACAGAATTTGTAAACTAGGTGTATATATAATAATTATTATTGTTTATACTAAGTTTCTTGCTGGCTTTGATAAGTAGAATTTTCGTTTACTTCATGTAGTTCAACTAAATTTACAACGAATTCGATTAAATTTAACATATAGTGAAAGCACAAATCAATATTAGTGTATTAAAATAAAATGCACAGCCTTACTACCTATACTACCCTTATCTCAAATTGAGCGATTAAAAAAGATCAGGACACAAAAAAAACAAAAAAAAATATGGTTGTTTGTCCGTATATTTAAGCTAATTTCCAAAACTACGAGACATTTTTTTATGCGAGTCAAAATGCAACATGCAGGTTGCAATGAAATCAG
The DNA here is from genome assembly GCF_947172395.1 of Bicyclus anynana. Lineage (NCBI taxonomy): Eukaryota > Metazoa > Arthropoda > Insecta > Lepidoptera > Nymphalidae > Bicyclus > Bicyclus anynana. The sequence goes on from NC_069084.1 coordinate 1,556,770, forward strand.
GCGTAAGAACAAATATTATATACAGAGAAACTTACGGGCATCTATTTGTCTTACATAAACCTCTCTATATTTCGCGTGCTCTGTATGAATTAATGCAAGAGCTCGTCGCTCGGAGGCTGGCGGCTTCCTTAGATCAGATTTTGCTTTCACACTAAGATTTGCAAAGGGCCGCGCTTTCTTCGCTCCCCGCCGCCAAGTAGAAGTCATTGCGTTGACAAATGCCGATCTTGCCTACAAAAATCACACTAGTCACACTAGACAATTTTAAAAACAATGTTAAATTAATATTGTCTATTCTGAGAAAGAATACAATAAGGAACTTATGCTAACTTATCCTAAATACAAATCATGCCCACGTTGAATGGTGACAAGAATACTGGCTGCATCTCCGCGCTGGACAGCCAGGCTGATCCTTTGCGCAAAAAATGAGCCAGCCCTTCTTTTACCAAATCCATAAAAAATATTTTTTATGTGCTTGCCTATACAACTTCAAAACCAGTGTCACGAATATTATCTTTGATGACCTTAACTGCGAATAGAACCCAAAACTTCTCAGTTATAAAGCATAATTGCGAATGGCTGCTAAAATACATCCAGCTGCTATAAATAGAAAAGTCATTTTGTCAAAATAGGGAAGCTAAAAATAATTTGTACCTCCCATGTTTTTAAATACGGCAGCGCGAGCAGTAAATATATGAAATGGCAAAGTTGGGAAGTAATTCGAAAATGCATCAAAACCCATAAAATCAACAATTTTACAAAACAAACAAACTCCCGGAAAACTTTTCAGGTAAAACTACCAAATAGGTAAGAAATGTAACACTTTCTAATTATAACGATGTCTTAAACACTTGAACAAGTCTGAAACCAACTACTGAGGAAAACAACACACAAGTTCCCAAGGAGGGAGAAACCATTCTTTGAAAACACTGCTTCATATTATCGGTTTGATATTATGAAAATCAGCGACGTGGAAACTTTAATATTAAATAGTTTATGAATTGTACTCGTAACGCATTAAAGTAAAACTGCCAATATTTCTATACAATTAGAGTCTTAAGCTCCAGGAACAAAATATTTACCATACCATTCTACTCTTTGTGTATGTGAGTCACATTCATGACCGTTGCGAATGCTTAACATGGAAGGGAAACCATGGCGTTTTCCTTTCAAGATAAGGCTTTGGTGCGTCCGGTTACACATATGACCTTTATTTATTTAATAAATAAATTCAGTATCGCCTATACACACATTACACTATTACAGTGTAAAGTGTAAAAAAACACCGAAGCAATATTGTCTTCCTAAAATCGAATATTAGGACTGTCGGCATAATTTCGTAATTTTAATAACATCTGTTTCGAAATATTTGCCTCATAAAAAAGCCGTAAAGAAATCTCAAGTGATTCACTAAATCTCTGAATAAGTAATGTCTGAAGTAGTTTTCATTTTTTGCTCCGCGTCGCCGAAGAGTTCCCTTGGTGTTAATAATTCATATTAGGTACCCAGGTACAAAGTGCCATTTGAATAAGTTCGATATCATCAGACCAACTTTGGGCTATACATTTAAGATTTTCTTGGAAAATAGAATATTTCATAGTCACCCAGGACTCGAACTCAGAACCCCAGGATCTGGTAGTACTCCACCACTGGACCAACGAAGCAATTGTACAATACAGTATAGATAAGTAAGTACAGATATTTCTTATAGCAATAAGGGCGCCATTGCATGCAATTTCTTAGTTTTAATTATTCTCATTTAATATTGATTTTTTTCGTATTTTTAGAACAATAAACTATTTATTAATTTATATTTATATGCACCTAAATATATAAATATAAACGCATGCTGCAACACAACAATACAGAATGCAGATTCATCAAAGTTCATCCTCAGATATATCCGCAATTTTACAGTGAAACCCGAGGATATCCGCGCAGACGGTTTTATATTCCATTTCGCGGAATCCCAAACACGGCGTCGGGTTCCGTACGTTCCCGGCGGGTCCGCTTGACGGGTGAAAGTTTACACCTGATATCGACAGGTACGGTTACTCTACTGAAGCGATGGACTTCGTCTAAAAAACATGTACTTATATATTTTTTTATCATTAACCAATGGACTGCTACTAATACTGCTGGACATAGGCCTCTTACAACACGCTACCGAGCCGCCACCATCCAGCGGCTTCCTGCAAACCTTTTGATCTCCTCAGTCCACCTAGTGGGGGGTCGACCGACAATGCGGTTTCCGGTGCGGGGTTGCCATTTCAGCACCTTAGAACCCATTCGGCTTTGTGACTTGTCGAACTACATCAATAACTTTGGTTCTTCTGCGGACTGCTCATTTCTGATTCGATCATGCAGAGAAACTCTAAGCATAGCTCGTTCCATCGCCCGCTGAGTGACTTTCAGCCTTTCTATAAGCCTTTTTTTACATTTATTATTTTCCAGGTGAATTTCACAGGTTGTTTAGTATACAATAGTTTTATGCCACAACCTTATTATAAGCCTATTTTAACAACCCACTACAGGAGGTCTCCTTACTTAGAGGAGGAGGCTTAGACTCACTACAGTGCTCCGATGCGGGTTGGCGGGTTAACACCACAGTAGTGAAAATTACTTATATCTCGAGTCTCTATGCATATCTATCTATATCATACTCGAGATATTTAAACATTATTTGTGTGAATGAACGCAATATATTTTTTTCAGTAGGAAGGTACTTTTCCGTAGCATTTTTTCACTACACAAGTGTAATAATTTGATTGATTTACAAAAAAAATCAAGATTTCCCTCAATTCTTCTCATCATCTAATGATCATGGAAATATGTTGTCACTTGCGTCAAACAAAAAAATATTTTTCCAAATCGGTCTTCGGTTATTCAAAAAGGACAAGAAAAGCATAGAATAAAACATTCTTAAGACAAGTTAAGAACCTCTTTAAAGTTACTTAAAACGTTGCAATTGTAATAATTGCGCTTGGTCCACAGTTTAAGTGGCCGCACTATGCATTCCCAACTCGTCTGCTAGCGAACAGGATATTTGCGCTATCCCTTCCCCTCACTGGGATTGAGCCCTTTATTATTTATTCGATGATCCACGTAGAGGTGATCAATTATTATAAGCGAAAAAATTCTTCTTTTTCAAAACACCCTACGAAACCTCTTTGTGACGTGACGGTCATTGTTTAGTGGTAGAGGATACGCCTCGAGCAGATCCCAGGACTTGTGACCTTGGGTGTAGGTTTAAAGGATTCTTTCAGAATGTATAAACACTCACCTTCCCTGCCCGACATGTTCTCCATGCCCACACAAAACAATTTATGATCAATAATTACAACAAAAAACATTAACAATAATTACGACACAAAAAAATATTCCACAAAATCACTAACGTTACTGGCAGCGTGACGGTGTCCACGCTACCTAACAAACAACTGAGCTCAGGTCAATTAATACCCTCATATTTATACCTCCTCTCTACAATAACATAATGTTAATACCACCCATAATCGAGGAACTTGAAACATACTGTAACCGTTCCAGTATGGTGTTTTTTTTTTCATTGACTTTTCTTTATTGTTATTGAATGCAATGCATAGCATAGGAAGCACTCTATACACATATCCTTTGTGCTAGGAAAATCAAACTGTAGGTACTTGTAGAAGTGGTGGACAATCACGATTATGTCTGCGAGATAATGAGCATCAACTTTTTTAGAAGATAGAATAGATATTTGACTATTTTTCGTGAATTGTTTTGTTAAATCGCGAAGGGATTAGGCAGCGTTAGAGAGAGCTCCCAGGCGATTTGACTGTTACGACATTTTCAACTGTTATCGTCATATCTCAACCAATTGACAAACAAAAACCAACGAATATACCTACAAAGCCTTGACAAATTGTTATGTCGATGTTGTCGAAAATGCCTTTATCTAAATTATAAATCACTATCAGCTATAGGTGAAAATCATATGAAAATTCATTTCAGTTTATCGCAAACAGACAGACGCGGCCGTAACGCGTTACGTTACCAAGTGGTTTATCCTCCCATAGAAAAATATCACTTCAAAAATCATTATATTTTATAATAGCAGACGCCCGCTACTTTGTCCGCGTGGAATTCAGTTTTTCACAAATCCCACGAGAACTATGTTTTTTTTCGAGACAAAGAGTATGAGGCTATGTGTTAATCCAGAGTAAAATCTATTTCCATTCCAAATTTCAGCCAAATCTGTTCAGTAGCTGCGTCGTGAAAGAGTAACAAACATCCATACAAACTTTCGCGTCTAGAGTTTGTAAGAAGTAGAATTTACAGGACTTTTCATGAAACAATACTATACTATAGATTACAGAACTAATTAACTTATATTTTATACTTTCATCAGGCAATTGAAAATAATTTCAGATATAATCCAATCGGAAAATAAACCTGCTGTAAGAACGAAATGTACTTAACTAATTTTACGCGTGTCACTTTTAAATTAGTACTTAATTACCCAAAGGAAAACTTACTGTATTTGACTGAAATAAGTTTCATTTTCCCTTGCCAAGAGTCGAAACTCAAGAGACATTGACACACGACCCAATCAGACGCTTTAATTGAGCCCTTCAGATTGTTCAGATGTTAATTTGAATGTTCAATACTTGATTGTATCTATAAATGTAACAAAAAGATATATTTTTTTCTAGAAAGAATATAATGTGAATAATATTATTTGAAAATTTTTAACTGTATTTTGTTTCATTTGAATGGTTAAATTGTGATTTTTTTTTATATTTTTATGTTCGGATTTTCGTTGTTCGGATAATGTTTGGAATAAGTTATTTGTTTATACGAATAGTCATATACGAATATGAAGTTATTTGTTTATTACGCTTTCACACTTCGCTCCTTCACTAATGTGAACCTACATTATCATCGAGTAACACAGGCTATATTTCCCTCCCTATTTCCACGGGTACTGCAGGAATACAACGAAAAACGCAACACATTGTAGGACATGCTAGGAACGCATCGCAATCTAATAACCGTTAACCTGAGGAATAGATGCTAAGCTATTATCAGAAATAGTATATAGCTTTAGCTATGGTGTCTGCTTTAGCTGCTTTAGCGCCGTGTATTATGCTTGTATGAAGTGCACGGTATATGCTGATCTATACACCTTTTCTTTTTATGGATTAGTGACAGACATGCTGTCATTAGGGCAGGGTACTGTCTGTAACTTTTACATTTGAATAAATTTATTTTCTTTCATTCTTTTTCTTTCATTTCTATGCGCTACGGTCAGAAGGAAAGATATATTTGTCATGGCAAAAACGAAGCCAATGTTATTTACTTTACAAAAGTACGCGAAAAGTATCTCTAGCAGCAGTAAATATCTGTCGAGGCATCTGTAATTTACTTTTTCTTTGCGATTGGCAATTTTGCCGTCATTTGCCGGGGGTCAACGATTTCGAGGCAATTTTCCTTGAAGGTCAGCGGCTGTCCTGCCCTCCTTTCTGTGTCTGATCAGTAAGATTAATAGTCAGGTATAAATTGCAGTATTTTTTTGTAAGTCTTAAGGTGTTAGGACTGCAGATTTAATTTGATTTTATTAAATTATTTATTTTCATAATGATCCCGTTTTTAAGGTAAAGCATAGATAATGTAATATGTACGTAACGAATTTATCTATACTAATATCATAAAGAGGAAAGATTGTGTGCTTGTTTGTTTGTTTGCATTGAATAGGCTCTAAAACTACGGAACCGATTTGAAAAATTCTTTCACTGTTGGGAAGCTACACTATTCCCGAGTGCTATAGGCTATATTTTATCCCCGTATACCTACGGGAACGGGAACTACGCGGGTGAAACCGCGCGGCGTCTGCTAGTTTATTTATAAAAAGGTATTCGCTGGTTGATTGGGATGTGTAATTGGGTAAGTTAAAATTGAACCTTCCAAATACATTTTACCATAAGTTAGATACAACTTATAGTTATAATTAATGGAATAAACGTTGTTAGTAAACTGTCCAAGCCTTTTCAATTGTGATAAAGATTTTGCTGTTGAGCATTTTTAAATCAACTTCAATATCTGAGCCTGTAGCCAAGCGGCAAGTCGATTCTCTTTCTAAAAAACGCTGACGCTTCGAAAATTAAAATATGTATGGGAATGATATTCACTATCGACAAGTCACGTGATCAAGTTGTCGATCGGAACTGTCATTCCCATACATTTATCTAGTTTTCGAAGCGTGAGCGTTTGTAGAAAGAGAATCGACGTGCCACATGGCTACTGTACAGAAACAGGCAGATTTATCTGAATAGATACCTATCACTAAATACTAATTAACGACCTTAGCTATCGACAGAAAGTCTGTTTTTCATCGCACCCCAGCTAATTGGTATCTACGATTTTTCTTAATTCAGCATTTTATCTCCCAGATTCAAATACAAATTTTTCTTTGCAATTTTCACTATTAAGCAAGTTTTCCTCGCTTACTAAGCGAGGAACTTACTTTCTTTTACGCTTGCTTACTTTTTTCTGATTGTGTTTTAGTACCTGTAAAACTCGTACGAATATCCACTTAAACGTTTGTTTGTTTGTCTAAGCTAATATTGTAAAGAGGAGTTTACAAGTTAGCCCTTGACTATAATCTCACCTGATGGTAAGTGATGATGCAATCTAAGATGGAAGGAATGGCTTTTCGGTTCGAACACGACATCGTACCGGAACGCTAAATCGCTTGGCAGTACGTCTTTGCCGGTAGGGTAGTAACTGCCACGAAGCCTCCCACAAGACAGACCTGGACCAATTAAGAAAACCTCAATCGGTCCAGCTGGGGATCGAACCCAGGACCTCCGTCTTGTAAATCCACCGCGCATACCACTGCGACACGGTGGCCGCCGTACGTTTGTTTGTTACAATTTAACTCAAAACTATAGGACCAATTTTCAAAATTGTATCATCATTGAAAATATACATATATACAGCATAATATTATTATCCCTGTATTACTACGGCTCAAGGTCACTCAGCGGACGAAGGAAGGGGCGAAGACGAGCTATGCTTGGAGTTTCTCTGCGTGATCATAAATTAGGAGATCCACTGACGAACCAAAGTCACTGACATAGCTCAGCGAGTCGCGGAGCTGAAGTGGCAATGGGCAGGCCACTTAGTTCGAAGAACTGATGGACGATGGGGTCCCAAAGTGCTGGAATGGTGACCCCGCACCGGAAAGCGCAGTGCTGGTCGACCCCCACCAGGTGGACTGAGGATATCAAGCAAGTTGCAAGGAGCCGTTGGATGTTGGCGGCTCGAGACCATTGTTATTGAAGGTCCATGCAAGTGGACGACCATCGGGTGATAATGATGATGATGATGAACGAGTACAACACGGGTGAAACCGTGGGGCGTTCACTTGTATGTAAAATATAATGTAATACATATAAAAAGTAATATACGATATCCATCCATCTAGATTATAAACATCAATGAGTTTATCAATGATACATGATCGGCTAAAAACATCCAAATAAATAAACTTTTGCATTAAAAATATTATAAAGATACTCTTTTTCTCAGTAACGCACTTTAACTTCGGTTTGTTTAGATTTTGCGAAAAGACTTTTAAAATAATTCAATTTAGAAATTCCAATATTGACGAAGCAAGAAGGTATTGGAATGAAACATTAAATTCGGCTACTTGTTCAGGCGGATTTTTCTGTCGGAATTACGTCATTCGTCTTTTTACTACGAAAAGTGTAGGTATATTTTTATGTATTACCTATGTGTTTTTAAGTTTCAGTGGAAAATCTCTGTTTCTTCGATTCGGAGGTTCGAATCTAGTACAGGGTAGGTATGCAGGGCATGCACAAGTCGACGCACAGGCGCGCGCTTTCTTGCGTTGGTTGTACAGAAATCGACAGCGAATAAATTATAAGCACGCACCCGACGACGACCTGTGTACTTCAAAACATTTACTGATAACTTACATACTAAGTCAGGACAATCGTATTTATTGTAAATGAATCCATGCAATACCATTGCTTCGAGCAATTTACCTAATAAAAATAGCACGTGTCTTAAACGGTGATTAAAAAACATCTGCATTCCTGACAATTTTCTTAATTCTCTAGGTATGTGAAGTCTGTCTAAGAACACTCACCCGTAAGTCACCTTTCAAACAAAAAAAAACTAAATTTAAATTGCTTCATCCGTTCGATAGCTATGGTGCCACAGACAGACTGACAGACAGACATACAGACACATAGACAGACAGACATGTCAAACTTATAATATTCCCCTTATTTCGTCGGGAGTTAATAAGGGTGAAAACGATAAATAATAATTAGTGTGGTGATATCAAATTCGAAATAAAATTATTATAAGCTATCACAAGAATCCCTATTTGTTTGCAACAGTTAAATCTGGAACTGGTACATTCTGTGACTCGATCATTAATATACAGCTTTTTCCTTAATACATTCCGACAAAAATACACAGATTATCCTCGGATGAATCGTCGCCAATAGAGTGTGACGGTAGTCCCAAAATTGTCGACACACGGGCGCCGAGAGCATAGATCAAATAAATGAAACAGTTGGTAAATTAAACTATTGATGTTTTTTTTTTATTTTTGACGTGACAACGTCTTATAATTCGATGGAGTCGGCCGCACACTCGAAAAAGATGACGTCATGCCTCGTTCCCTCGCTCTAGGGTGGCCAAATTTTTTTACAAGACATAAAGTATATTCCGGTCTGTGAATGAATATTAAACAGTATTTTGGAAAAACGAACATTTTCTTTTAAAAAATGCAACCGTCCCATCAGTATTTTCTTATGACGTTGTCATGTTCAACTATCGTCAGTAAACCGACTTTACAGACAACCGTTTTTTTAATAAATATTTATTCGTTACTGTTGGATAGATTGCAAGTGTATTAGGGATGTTTTAATGTTATAAAGCATCGGAAACTGGTTGAAAGGAACACTTAATCCGTGAAATCCTATTTTGGAATGTTGAAACCGAAATTTCTTAAATCCGCTTTCTACTGCTGTTCAACTTGTAGAAACTTTTAAAAAGCTTTCAGGACAAGTTTCCAAATAAAAAGTATCACAGCATAAAATGACAAGTTTATTTTTTGAGATTTACTTTACGAGTATCTCTCGTTATTACTCTTATTTTCGGATTATTAGATTTTAACTCGACCATAAATTAATAGAGTTTTGAGATCTTGTTTCATTTTACTAAAAAATATAAAATGACTAATGAAATATTAACTACGTAGGACATAGAAGTTATAAGCGAGTAATTAGTAGGCCAATAATCATTTTGTGATTGCTTCAATTAGATAAACCCTTCTGCCTTTATTTTATACTCTATGAAAGTACAAGACATACACATTTTATATTAGGAAATTTATTACAAGATATGAACAACCTTTGTGCCTACATAATAAACGTTAAGTGGATGCAATAAAGTTCTTTTTCCCTCGCCGCACAATTAAGGCTCTTAGCTAAATGGGTCTGATCGTTGTCCCACCGTGGTCATACTATGAGACGTTACAGCGTGTTTGGCTGGTGATTTATTAATGTCCACTATAGATGTCTGCTAACAAGAGTAATCGAATATTTCACCAACTCTTCCGCAGTTTTTGTTATAAGGAAACAAAAAGAACAGAAACGGAATCTATCTAAACTATCTATAATCGGAATATTCTATTGTACTCCAAGATTCGAATTAGAAATGATCTTACCCATCTATTCATCATCATCATCATTAACAACCGATGGACGTCCACTGCTGAACATAGGCCTCTTGCGTGGATCTCCAAGCACAACGGTCTCTAGCTGCCATTATCCAGCGGCTCCCTGCATCCTGGATATCCTCGGTCCACCTGGTGGGGGCCCAACCAACTACAATTTCTGGTGCGGTGTCGCCATTCCAGCACCTTGGAACCCCAACGTCCATCGGCTCTTCGAACTATGTGGCCTACCCATTGCCACTTCAGCTTCGGGACTCGCTGAGCTATGTCAGTGACTTTGATTAGTCTGCGGATTTACTCATTTCTGATTCGATCAGGCAAATTTGCGTCCAAACTTCCACAGTACCTAACCATTTGACTCCTAAATGGACGACCGGTCGCCCATCGTATCCGTTACGTGACATGTAAAAAAATATAAAGTAAACTAAGGGCATTAGGCGAGCACAGTATCATGCTCCGCGCGATAGAGGAATATAAAAATGTTTTAAATGACTCACAACGGTAGATTAAGACCGCATTCCCTGGCTGTCGGCTTCTTCAACGCAGACGGGCTTTTCGATAAAATACTCGCGGGCAGCGAATGGTTAAAGACGAAAATCATCGAACAGTGCGTTTTGCCAGTGTTGACCTACGAATCCGAGACTTGATCGCTACCTATGGGCCTTATTAGAAGCCTAACCCAGGTAAAGGAGCGAGCTATGCTTGGAGTTTCTCATCTATTTACCTCGTTCTTATCTTCACACAGTGTACATTTACGTAATATTGATAATCAACACCATGTTTTAAATTTTAAGGTCTTTCAGGGTTCCACAATTAGTGATCCTAGCAATATGTTTGTGCATCAAAAATATACTGCAACATAATTTTGGGTTTTATCCCGAAATGTATTGAGTCTATTTTACTTTAACGTGACAGGACAACAAATTCAGTAGAAAATAAGGGGTCACCAAAACATTTATAATTAATGATAATGTATTATTTTATTGCAAATTGTAATAGCTTCAATTATTTACTGTTGTTTCAATAATTTCCAAAAAGACGAACACGAAATTTCCGGCATGAAATCACTATTACAATGATGTTCAGTTGAAATTCGCCGTAAGCAGCTTATTCCCGTATATTTATTAGCCAAATACCATTGAGCGACATTGTTACGAGTAGACGTTGTGCTAGGCAACTATATATTTTTTTATACTTCAAATACTACGACGTCGCTTGAACATAAAAATTTATCTTTTTAGTGAACAAAAAAATATTCTCTAATAATGGATGAAAGATGTAATATAATTTTTTTATTCCCTTTCAAAATCTTTTTCAATTGTAATTAAGTGAAAAAACTTCGCCTAATACAAAAACTACATATAACCTTTATGAGTTAATTTACTAAATCACGACCATACTTGGTGCCATACACTATAAAGTCAAACTGATAAGTATGAGGCATATACACTGTTTAAAAAAAACGTTGATATAAGTCAAAAATAAAGTTATTTATTTATTTATTTTTTTATGTAATCAAGTTAGACAGTAAAGTGGTATAATAAAATATCAATCTGGTTTTCGAATGCCGTGCAAATTTTTGCGAAACGACATATAATAAGCTGTAAAAAATATTTTATGTGCTGATCCTTTTAAAATATCTATAGAGACGATAATTTTTATCAAAAAAAATATATTGCAAAAGATATTTCACTTCGCCTTGACCACTTGGTCTAGTAGTTTTCCTAAAGTGAGCGTTACCTTAAACTCTTCTCATTGAGAGAAGGTACTGTATATCACTTTAGGCAATAATATTCACAAATTTGCATTATTGCCTGCAATTTACATATTGTTGTATGCGAGTAACATGAACACAGTACACACAATTATTTCGGCAAGCTGGATATTTGTGTCGATTATCTCACTGTTATTGATTTTAAACCGAATCCAAAATGGACGTTCATTCGATTGGTCTTTAATGAGCATTTGTTTGTATCAATGGCATTTGAATAATTTGTATGATCGAATGATTGAAGAAAGAAGAAAGTTTCAAACTGAGGTGGCTTTGGAAGGTAGCAGGTTTGAAGGGTCCAGACCCTCAACCAAGTATAAAACGTATTTTACAAGTTTCCTGGGCGTATTACATAAAAAATCATGCCCAAGTCGTCACTTACTCGTTACTTCACAGCAACCCTTCGAAAAACATTGATAATGACTACACTTTAAGGTCTATAGTCGTAAAGTATGTTTATAGCCAATAGCTCAACAGTAAAGCGGTCGAACTTATCACCAAGGGGTGGTGGTTCGTTCCCCGCCCCGTTGGACTATTGTCGTAACCACTCCTAATACAGACTTTCCCGACTAGTTCGACCTCAAATATATTCATTTTCTACGACCATGATAAAAAATATAAGTATTATCAAAACTTTAACTTTTAGATTATTTACCATAATCCTCTTAGATTTCTCTTATAACAAAGTCTCAATTTTTGTAGCCATGGAATTATTTAAAAATGAAAAAAATCGTTGTAGCATACATTATGGTTTGAGGTTTTATATTGAGTAGATTACGAAATAAAACAATAATAAATAGAGTAGAAAAAATATGTTATTGACCTAAAATTTACAATACAATATCAAAAGCCAAAGTCTACCTATAGTAATGAATTAGTGGCTTTCCCGAACTCCGCGCTACCTTAGTGCAGTATAGTTGGAAAGTGCCAAATATGGCGCTAAAATAATTAATCTGTGCACCCAGTTTCCGCTAGAATATTCATAATTCTCGTGCAAATAGAACCAATTACCCGAACAATGGCTCTATGAATGAATTATTTCAGTTTGGGGCACTCCTGTGCCCCGACTTGGGCGCTGTTTTATAATTATGTTTGTGCTTAGTCTTTGTTCTGTTGGAGTGAACGAACTATTATTATGTTCTTATAATACTGGTCCGCGGTTATTGCGCGCTCTATAATATCGTTTGCAGAAATGCAACCCACATATAGCGCGATATACTCTGCACAAGACTGTAAATCAATCTAAAGGTGAAGGAAGCTGGGGCTGGGGTTTCCTTCCTTCTTTATTTTGTACTAGACCCGCCCCGGCTTCGCACGGGTGCAATGCAGATACTAAATACACTTCAAAAAACTCGCGCCGTCCCGGCCGGCTGGTACCGCCGCAAACGCTGCGTCCCGCAATTTTCAAATCTGTAATATCTTCGATAATATTAAAGGGCTACTGTAAAAGGCCATAGATATTTTTTAAACCAACAATGTATTTAGGGTATTTAATTGGATAAAAGTTAATGCTGTATTGGTTAAAATAGCTTCGAAAATTAGCCATTATTTGTCGTAAAAAGTAAATGACAAAAAAATGTTATTGTGGGATATTCATAAGAGATAGACATATACCATCGTGGTGTTTTCTGTAGACCTTTTCAATGTGTACAATACTTAGTACATTATTTTGATAAATCTCGTAAGGTTCAGCCTGCGTTCGCAATGTAAGCGGCAAAAATATAATTATTTACGACATCACATTATAAACCTCGGAACAATGGATGTTTTTATACATATAAATCTTCTTCTTCAATCACTCTATCTATCAAAATCCCTAGTTTTAAAGATTTAAGCATACATAGGGATATAGGAGCAGAGAAAGTGACTTTGTTTTATACTATAGTGAAGTGACTAGACCCGCCCATTACTAACAATATGATTACAATACACTACACCATATTTTTAAGGCACAGCCCGCTCTCGCTGACCGCTACCAACGAGACGAAACGTACGGCCGGAAGCCGTGTTGTCTCTGCTTTTTAAATGTCTGATATATTTTCAGTACTGTGTATATATTTTTATACATATATACCTTCTTCTTAGTCAATCACTATCTATTACTGAAAACTACATATAAATCTGTTGGTTAGATTCATCTTAGACCTCTAAGCGAATATACATCGAAAGCACTTACATTTTACACTATGTAATGATAATGCTAACCTAGCTCCTATAAGTACGATAGAAATCTATTCTGATATTGTTTAAAATTCTGAAATTCTAAAGTTTTTTTAAAAGGACACCATTTTGAATTTTATTTATTGTATTTATTTGTTTTTTTTTTTATTTTATTTGTTTGTATTGTTGCACCTATAGATTTATTATAGTTGCACCGATATCGTTCAAAGTCGATGTCTGGATATCGCATTAATCAGAATCTTTGATTCGAATTTCAAAAATGGACGCCATTTTGAATTTTCTTATTTATTATAAGAAGTTCAAGTATTCGGGGGTGTTCGGATCGTTCGGTGTACGGTTGTTCTAGGCGACAGAGTAATGACGTAATAATTCTGAAATACCTCTCCTTAGTTATTCATGGCCCTGTTTTACGGGCTCCCTCTGGAATGGAGGCTCCATTGATATTTGCCGGCGTGTAATTTGATCAAGCTCAAACACCTAAATTTTTGAACCTTGACATGACCAGTTTGACACTTGGTTTTTTTTATTTAGCTAGGTAACAGGAATATTAATTCTTTTTTACGTTCAAACTATATATAAACGGTGTAATGGTATAACGGTGTAATGTAAAGGTATTATAATAAAGCCTGCCTGCTTATACTACTTTTTAATCTGCTTTTTAACTGCCTTTTTAATTTAGCCCATGTGGCTAAGGGTCAGGGTTCGACTTCTAGATTAGGCTATGAAACTATTATTCTTTTTATTATGAAATTTTCAATAAAAATTCCCAGCTCCGAATTAGGGTATTGGTGTTGTTACACTCCTGTGCCTCCAAGGGCACGTTAAGATGTGGGTTCGGGTTATCATCATTATCATAATGAAGGTGATAATTAAATAATTATCGCTCTAAGCCCGTCAACCCGCATTTCAGCAGCGTTGTGGGTCTAGGCTCCATATCCGAGAGGATCTTTCCTTTAAAGGAGAGACTGTTAAAATTGACACTGATTATAGTGATTTGTAAACTGGCTGTGTTGAAATGTAATATTTGAATTATTAATTACATACTACAAAATTAAATACTAACTAGCTTTGGAGTTCGCGATAACCTTACGTCAAAATACTCTTTAGTTTTGGAATAAAAAAATACATTTTGAAGTGTTTTGAGAATATATTTTGAAGATTTATCAGCTGAAGTAGTTCACTTTATGCGCGACAGGTATCGTTCATCTGAGCGGACGTGTCTGTAATAATTAATTAGTCTGCGCGAACCGTTCCGCCCTTCAGTCAGCTCCACAGAGTAATGACGTCATAATTCTGCAATACCTGCCTTCAGTTATTCATGGGCTCTGGTTTACTGCTCTGTGTAGGTTCGCAAGGAGTCTATATTGCCTTCTCGTGTTTTATTATAGGAATATTTGAGATGTGCTGATCGCAGACTGCAGTAGCATCCGCTAAGGATAATTATGACTGTATGTATCGCAGGATTGTGTAGGTAGTCATAAACAGACCAATACACACAGTGACGAAAGCAGAGTAAAGATATTTACTGTGACGAAAGGTCGGGGTATGTAATAAAATAATTTAAAGAGAGAAAAAGAGACGGGTGTATGGAAAGTGTACTTCTATTGTAGATTGCTTAAAGTATAACGCGTTTACCTAGATGCGCTCGTCTTATAGATGCTCTAGTAGCAGCGGCGAAGAGTCCATAGAGGCCGATCGATTCCCACCGGGTTACCCATTAAAAATCCATACATACCTGGAACACATTCATTATTGTAAATTGTAATGAATACGTATAAATGTATGGATGTATGTAAATTTAATATTAAGTTTTCGATTAATTATTATCACCATTATATATACGTTTCGAAAGTGCTTGTAAGCTAAGCATAATTGAAATAAATTAATATTGACTATGAGAAACCGGAGTTTGTATCAAACGGTATGAATTTCGTTTTCTTTGGGACGGCTTACCTTCGTCAAAATTCTATCCATCGCCACTGCCAAATCCGTAATTTTGACTCACTGGAAGTGTCACCAGACAAATTCATAGCAACACCTTAGCAAAGTCAAAACAAAGCTTTATAAAAACCGTAACTTGCAAAAAGCAATTGCGTAACAAACTCACTCTTGTTGCTACGAGCATCATATTCTGCCTTTTAAAATGAGTTAATTTTAGAATTTAAACTATCGTGAATGTTATTCATATTAATTGATTATGAAACACGGCTAATACTCACGTGACTAGGTCAAAGTATGCCCGGAGTATGATCAAAACTGATTTGGATCGTGCCGCGATGCAAGAACCAGCTCATGACTAAGGGCCCCGTATGGGTTCGAAACTAGTCGGGCATACTCCGACCACGTGAGTTTTAGCCGTGTCCTAATCAATTAATAAGAGTTAATTTATCAAATATTGTCTTTGAAAAATTATTTTTATAAACTTTACAAAGAAAAGAGCAAAATAGATGTCTGTCGTTTTGACACCTTCAATTTTCTATTCACAATACGCACAATAAAAGCCAATTTGTCCTCACAACAACCATTTGAAACTTGCCACAGAATTGACAGTCACTTTGCGGCGTCAAGTGTCTTCACAACCTGACAGGCGGGGGTTGGATGAAAAGAGACCGCAATATCTAGGTTCTATTAGTTAGACAGTGACAGAGGACGCTCACTCGAGTTTCGATCCCCTGTCAATACTGCCTAATTTGACGAAGGGCTTAATAACGATTATAACAAAAGTTGAAATTTACTCTTCGATAATAGCTAGTCCATTGTTGCAAATTAATTTGAAACTTCCAGACGACTGTTATTCCGCTTAAAAAAGTATTTTTAACCGACTTCCAAAAAGGAGAAGGCTCTACGTTCGGCTGTATGTATGTTTTTTTTTGCCATATCTTTTAAATATGACCAATATTCCCATTTCCCTCCAACTAGTAATACTGTATTAGAAATGGGTACGACAATAGACCAACGGGGCGGGGATCGAACCACCACCCCCCGGTGATGAGTCCGACCGCTTTTCTGTTGAGCTATTGAGGCTCTTTGCCTTTGTCTTCCTTCACGCATGAAAAGAGAACTGTCTGGTTTTAAGCTGTTTTTATTTACAAGACAGGGAAAGATTCCGTAATCTATAATATTATAAAGCTGAAGAGTTTGTTTATTTGTACTCATCTCAACACAAAACTACCAAACTAATTTCAAATGAAATGGGACTAATCTGGAACTATACTCTTTCAAACAAAAAAAGAGTTTTCAAAATTGGTTAATAAATGGCGAAGTTATGAGGTAACAAACATGAAGAAAAACACACACGCGTCGAATTGGGAAACTCCTCCTTTTTTTGAAGTCGGTTTTTAACAGAATTTTACGAGAAATTTCAAGAGAAAAGTCGAGCGTGTTTGCTACTATTAAAATAAAAGTAAAAAGAAAAGTAATAGAAAGGCGATGAGTGAAAGAAATGTTGTTTTCCTTAAACACACTTTGAGTGCGAATTCATCTATTTCCCGCTGATTCCCGGAGCGTTTAGTAAAACGGTTATATAGCGGGACGTCTGATGTAACGGCGCTGAGATTGGAAAGGAAATTATTTTAAAGAGCAACATTGTGACTAACGGTTATACATTTTATTATTGTATAGTGCTTTATGTATGAAAAATAAATCTTGGCTGAGTATTTTGTGGGCTCTTCTCGGAACAAGGTGCGTTTGGAACCCTCGTAACTTCGACTTCTACTTTACTTATAATAATCATAATAAAGTGCCTGTAAACTAAGCCTAAATCAAATAATTGAGGTTTGACTTTGACTTTTGACTAAGAATCTGCGATAGAACAGGTTTAGAAGCAGTTATGAAGATTCATTCTTAAAATATAACTGCGAAAGTGATTTTTATTACGCTTTCACGCCTAAACCATTTAAAAATAAATTCACCATTGAAAACTACATTATAAGTGAATAATATAGATTAATTTCATCTCCGGAATTCCACAGGCACAGGAACTACGCTGGTGGAACTGCGAGGTCTGCTACTAATATGAGAAAGTAGCTAAATGCATTAACGACCTGGTATACACAAAACCAGTGGCCGTGGCAGCCTAACAAACCACTGAGCTCAAGTCATCAAATACTCACTTATTTATACGAACGGACGTACGGACCAGCACTGATACTTTTCTCTACAATAACATAAATAATGAATGTTAATACCACCTGTAATCGAGAAACTTGTAACACGTAGATTTCGGAGGTTCGTTGGTTCACAATCGGTAGTTCACTTTACGTAAAGTGTTCAAGATTCCTTAACTCGTAAATCGTAGTGAACGCTTTGTCAACTGTCAATAATAATTTACGTAATATTGAAATACTTTGAACGGAATAAATCGTTTGATCACAGGACTGACGTCAAAGGGGCAAAGCTTAGTTAGTAGGGTTCCGTAAGTTTAGCTTGCGGCCAAAACTCGACTAACAACTGGGTAAACAAATTCGTCAATGAAACAACTTGGATGAAATACGACGATATATTACGAAAGTCCATCATGTATAAGGAAAAGTGGTATGGTAAATACGTTTAGGATTAAGGGTCTCACAACTAAAATAAAAATTGAGAAAAATATAATTCAAGTGATTATTAGCCTATGGGGCTTAGGAGAACGAGTTTCTAGGTTCAAGTCTTGGTCCGAGTAGTGAAATACAGAACTTTTCTTTTTCCAAGAAATTTTCAGTAATAATCCTCAGCCCGGAGTAGGAAAGTCAATGAAGAGCTTGTTGCCTTGGGCCGGGTCAGCATCTGATAGTAGTCGTTAAAACAACTAATATTAGACTAATTTGGTTTGTTTTCAAGGTTAAATAATGGTGATCACGCACCAGAAATTGCAGTATTGGTCGACCACCAGTACCCTAGGCTTCACATATCGTTGTAATACGACGAAAGTGTAAGCGATATATCCTGCTCGGCCGCCATGCTCGACTCGACTAAATATCTTTCATGTCGTGGGTCGCATGTTAGGCCTTTAGGTAGACTGACGTCATCAAACGAGTTGCAAGGAGTCGCTGGACTCTGGTTGCCTGCATTCGTGGTGTTTGGAAATCCCCACAAAGGGCCTATGTCAGGAATTCCATCAACTAGCGTGATAATGATGATGAAATAATAATTTTGTTTGACAAAAAACAATATAGAATAGCCACCAGCATCTCCTACGTGGCGGTAAACAATGAACACTGGCAGTAATTACGCTTAAACAAGCCATCCCGTCGGAAGCGCAATTGTCTTCCCGACAGAGCAAACACGTCCTGCTCTAGCTTTGACAGTTTGCGCCGCAAAATTCAGCGAATGAAACAGTTCAATATTTATTTAATAAATATTCCAGACGGCAATCAGACGGGGCGGCGACCGAGCGACGCGGACGCGGAAATCAAATCGCTTTGGATGTGCTTCTGCTGAATATAAAAATGTTATGAAGTTTATTTTTAAAAATATACACTAACCTAACCATAAGTTTTGTTACAAATGAGTGTTTGTTACTGTATTCTTTCTCAATAAAAAAAATTAAATCATTATGAACCCATATTCGGTTCACTGATGAACTCGAGTCTCCTCTCAGAATGAGAGGGGTTGGGCCAATAGTCCACCACGCTGGCCCAATGCGGATTGACAGACTTCACACACGCAGAGAATTAAGAAAATTCTCTGGTATACAGGTTTCCTCACAATGTTTTCCTTCACCGTTTGAGACACGTAATTTCGTAGACACGTAAAATGAACGCAACTGAAAAGTGGTGCATGCCCCGGACCGGATTCAAACCTATGCCCTCCGAATCGAAGGCAGAGGTCAAATCCACTAGACTATCACGGCTTATATGAAGTTAAGAAAATATACCGCATCCAAAACAATAAAGCGTACGCAGTTCGTAGCTCCGCTACGCGGGGGGAGCGAAGTCAAATTAGCTGAATGCGAAATACTTGCTAAATCAACTGACGCTTTGACGTGTTCCGTCTGCCGCGACCTTTGCCAAATTTTCCTTTTCCTCGCTACTTAATAAATATATTTTGTTTTCGTCCCTTTTGCACTGAGGCCCGTTGTGCAGAGTTGCTCGCTAATAGTTTCCCGATACGTTAAATACACTGCCTTATATACTTAGCATTAATGGAAATCTTCACGAGTTAACTAACTAAATGCCTGAAGGTTCTTGGGTTTTTTTTCTTAGGCTGAAGCCTCGCACCAGCCAGACCTGGACCAATTAAGAAAATCTCAATCGGCCCAGCTGGGGATCGAACCCAGGACCTCCGTTTTGTAAATCCACCGCGCATACCACTGCGCCACGGAGGCCGTCAAAAATTTATTTGGGATGTTAGTATAATAAGTTCGACAACGAATAATAAAACACCAAAAAAAAGCAAGTTATCCATCACGTAAAAACGGTTCTACGTTTTTTTGATTGTATCTTTTTGTCCGTCTGTCGTCCTATGAGGTTATAAAGAGAGAAATTAAAAAGAGAGAAAAGTACACCTATGTTGTGCATCTCCTGCTAGGAAATTTAAAGTTACCAATTCAAGAGGAAATATTTTTTGTAAAATAATCGTTTTTCTTAATATTGAGTTTATAAGCAGCTTATTAAAAGACGTTTAAAGAAAAAAGTGGGCTAATTACCAATTATTTCACAATACCATTGCTCAAATGCAACTGCTATTCCACTCTATTGTGACAAACCGAAACATCCACTAACTAACGCCAGAGAAAAAGGAAAATGGGCGCAGATTGGAGAAAATCCACAATCTCGTACAAAAACTCAAAAAACTCGTACGATCAGTTTGAGTCATCGGTAACAAACACAGCAAGAAAAACGCGTGTCGTTGCTATTTTTCCGTAATCAAAGCTAGATTTTGTAGCGATAAATACATTTTCCAATCTCCTTTGACCGCTTTGTCCGAACCACTATTCACTTCGCACTGTTTTTCCGAAACGGTGGGTTGACCGATAATCCGAATTCAGCATTCAATATTGGACTCTACAGCCTTCAATATAAGAGTGGCCGATTATAAAGTTTTCTCAAATTTTCACTCGTGTAATAGGATCTCGACTAATGAATTTTTGATGAACAAAGGACTGGGTGTTCGGTCTATTAAACAATGTGTGTATGAACGAGATTGGGTAAAGGTTTTATTCGGAATACACTTCGGGGAAATTATCAACACGTAATTTTAAAATTCAATGAACATTTTTTGGTGAAAGAAGAGGATTATAGAGGATATACGGCTTCAATTTTAAAAATACCGAATTTTTACCGCTATATACTTAATTACAGATGCTTCGTATGTTAGCAACGTAAAAGATTTTATTTGAGAGAAAATAATAGGTTCTTCATACAATTAATATTGAAGTCCCATTTTACTTCTTGCGAGTTTAATTTTGGTTACAACCATCTGTTACAACGCGTATTTCCTTTTAATTCATCACCAATAGCTTAGGGCTAGACCCGTAAAACCCTCTAAACTATAGAATAGGGTATTAGGGGTATTAGAAGCATACCCACTATCTTATTCCAATTTTTGTCTGCGGGCTTAAGATGATAATGTCTTACTCTGTGACGATCTATCAGATATTAATGACCTACAAACTTTTTGAGTTCAGTAGCTGAAAAAAACAAATAAAAAAGTTGGTCTAAAAAAATCAAGTTTCTACACAGCTACACACAGGGCTCCAACCCAGGCCAGGGCCTCGTGAAGCCAATGGTAATGTATCTAGCCATATGAAAATGGTAAAGTACCTAGCCATAGCCTTGATAGTCTAGTCACTAGACTAACAAGGCTATCATATGGCTAGGCACATTTCTATACTAATATTATAAAGCTGAAGAGTTTGTTTGTTTGAACGCTCTAATCTCAGGAACTACTGGTCCGATTTAAAAAATTCTTTCAGTGTTAGATAGCCCATTTCTTGAGGAAGGCTATAGGTTATATTTTATTCCCGTATTCTTACAGAAAGGGAACCACGCGGGTAAAACCGCACGGCGTCAGCTAGTTAAAGATATTTGTAATGAAATTCGGTCAGTGCAGCATTATCACAACAGCATATCCTGGACTAGCGCACCTCCGCTACAGCTGTATGAGACGCTGCTCAGTTAGTTATTGGCTCGCTGCCACGCTCCTAAATGCCGATATAGTTAAAATTCAATAGAGCAACGAAATATGCGCAACCGGGCTGTAGGTGTTATTCTGACACTATTCTGGTGTTAGTGACTATTCGGAGGTTGCAAGGAGGATGTGGAAATTCAAAATTAATTTATTTAAGTAGGCGCAGTTTACAAGCACTTTTGAAACGTCAATTGAGTATTTGTAAAGATCTTGCATTATTTTAACTCATTATAGAGTAAATATGGCAGTTTTTATATGACTTTTGAAATATGTTGCAAATTGTGCAGGTCTCAACCAGACCTACGTCTCAATCAACAACAAGTGAGATCATTACCGCAGATCACTTTAAACTTCTCTGCACAACTCCCTGGATTTTGATAGTATTTGTTTTTTTATTTGTCTCCCATTACTGCCGTAATTGAAATTTTAAAAACGTATTTACAAGAAAAAAGTATTTACTCATCTGTTTTAAACGATATAGCAGTATGGCGGTTTAAGAAATAGCCATAGAATACCACACTAATATTTCTGATGTAACTTAATTAAAGAACTTAAATAAAAGTGCAGATTTTTATTGGTTGTATGACCGATGTAACAGTAAGATAGATATCAGAATAGTGCTGTCGTGGTCATCAATATTTCTGATGTTATAAGGAGCCTAGTTGGATGTCCATCGGCTGATTGAACGATGTAGCAATAAGATAGTTCACAGTATAGCGCTGTCGTGATCATCAATATTTCTGATGCAACTTAATTCAGGAACATACTAGGATGTCCATCGGCTGATTGAACGATGTAGCAATAAGATAGTTCACAGAATAGCGCTGTCGTGGTCATCAATATTTCTGATGTTACTTATATAAGGAGCCTAGTTGGATGTCCATCGGCTGATTGAACGATGTAGCAATAAGATAGTTCACAGAATAGCGCTGTCGTGGTCATCAATATTCCTGGTGCGGCTTATGCAAAGCGCGGCCAGTCGGAGGCGCTCAAACTCCGCGCCGTGATCAAGCTATTTAGTCTATCCCTTTTGTGTTGTCAGTGTGTAAATACCTTTACAACGTGACTCTGTGTGCTTGGACACCTGATTCAATGGTACACGGAGTTTGCGGTGTTTCTGCTAAAGTTGCTGTCTTTCGCTAAAAAAGAATAAACTTAAAACTCAAGATGAAGTCATAAAAAATCTACGAGTATACTTAAGCTGGTATGTACTCTTGTGTAACGTAATTCGTGTCCATGAAACTTACAATCCAAATGACATAATTTTGGAAAACATCTAAAAATATAATACCTAAGCTTTTGCTGCTTTATACCTGTTCTGTCTCGTCCAATGTTGTTCTCCCTCCTCCCCCCGTAGTACCCCGTCCCCTCGAAGTATCGGAGAATTAATAGCATACATACAAATTGTAAAGCATCCTATGGAAAATACTCGCAGTATTCGTGTTGTCAAATAGTTCTAGCTTTGGGGTAGGTACCTACTATGAGTGTGTGTGTGTGTGTGCCTACTACATACATGTACGTATTGTATACTTATAACAGGTCACACATGATGCGGGTTTACTGTTCAAACTATGTCTAATGGATTACATTGCACAAATAGTTGATTCGACATCACAAAGGATTGTCCAATTACTATATTATCAAAACCTGGTCTTGGTTTTGGAAATGATTTTCTAATCCTAATCAATCAGTTATTTAGAACAATAATAAACAAAATATCAATAAAACAGCTGAATATACCAGTACCTCTCCCTTTTAGTCAGTCATCTGGAGTTGACGAAACAATCGGTACTCGTAAGTGTCAAGCCTCATAATTTCACCAACAACCCTTTCAATGGGAACACAAAAATGCTGATTTTAATAATCCAATCGCGTCTTTAGAGGAGAGGTAAACGACAATTTTCCAGTACGTCTAAAATACGCCAAAACAGTCAAAAATGACAGCCAGCTTGCGGATTATTGTTTTTAATATTTTTTATTACTTTTCGAAAAGAATTTGCCAAGTTATAGGTGCGGCTATAAATATAAATCCCGTAAACTGACAGTGGGTAAGTAATGTGGTAGGAAGTCGGAACTCGCATTAGTCAGCGCGCGAGTCTCGCGGGTCGCGATGAGCTCGCCCTGTGGGCTTGCACTCGTTTCGCGTACACCAAGAGCTAGTGGCTCAAAATATTACCACATCAAGTAAATGATTGATGAAGTACTAAGAGGATGAATGTGTACCTATACTAGCCGAAGCTCGCGACTTAGACTTACATATACCGGCCCTGTCACAAAAACCGACCGTTACAAGCGGACGTTTCGTAACTATAAACTACCTCCCTGACAAATTTCTTCCTTGTAATCGTACGTCAAGCAGTTTTTGAACTCTCGTGATGATGTGATGTGTGTGATCGTTTTTATATTAGGTAGAGTTGGATGTATCCTATAAGAATTTTAGTAGAATTTGGCAGATGGTCATTTTAGTGCTACAGGCATTTTAGGCTATTTTTTATCGCGGAAAAGTAAAAAAGGGATAACAAAAAAAATCTCACGAATTATAAACGAGTATTAGATAGTATAAAATTATTTATATTTTTACCTCCAGAGTTTAAAAACTGGACTCAAGTCCGAGAGGGCTAGACTCAGCCTAAGTTAAGTTAAGTTGATCGCTTAGTTGTGAGAAAAGAGGAATTAATCTTGTTTAAAGAAATGGCTAATAGTAGCTAACTCTACTCGTACTCCTCATAGCTCCCTCCTTCAACGCCTACGTTAATAGATGCTCGTTCAATCAGGAGTTCGATACGTTCAGGGTTAGTAGGTAATTAATATTTGTCATCCTTGACATGTTTCTTTGGCTGAGTGCTTGAGTGCTTTGTATTGATCAAATTGTCTTTGTAATATGACTCGTTGTATGTAAACAATCAATATTCATAAATTACATAGTTAGAATAGCTAGTACCATTATTATTAATATGTCAAATTTGTTTGTTTTATTCTAACAATTACATCACGAAACCAAGCAACGTACAACGTAAACCAAAGTTGGTTTTACTGTGCATTTTACTAGATGGAGTAAATCTACCTATTAAAGTGGAATAAATAATGTACGATGATTACTGCGGAAACTTATGAGGCTTTAAAATTAGGCAATATTTGATTTAACGTTGGAGTAAAACATATGTTAAAAATTCTTGAAAAGGTAAAATCTAGCAACTTTTAAAACTGGACAGAAAAATGTATACCTACATCTGTATGTATCTAATTAGGTAGGTTTACCTTGCGATCTAACATGATTGCAGCCTTTATTTGATTACAATTAGTAATTAAATAAATCAATTCAAAATGTGAGTTAGTATATAGAAATTAGAATACTTCATAATATAAAACTATTCTACAATAGTCCAACGGAATGTGAAGATCGCGATGAGTAAAAACTTAGTTACCTATCTCTTAGACTATGTTCTCAAAGTTTTTCAACAGTAACAAATTGGTAAAAATTCTTACACATGCTCCTCTAGTCGTTAAGTTGGTGAGTTGTATGTAAGAGTTGTGCGGTCGCTATGAAATATAACTTCGCGTTTATCAGGATTCAGTGTTCTACAGTACTGGGAGCATTTGTATCGATATGTATTGTTTTTTTTTATCGATATATTTTATATCGATATTTTATATTTTATATCGATTTGTATTGTTTTATTTATACGAACTGCCTCGTTGGTCCCATGATGTTTTCCTTCACCGTTTGAGACACGTGATATTTAATTTCTTAAAATACACACAACATAATAGTCGGAGGTGCATGCCCCGAACCGGATTTGAACCCACACCCTCCGGAATCGGAGGCAGAGGTCATATCCACTGGGCTATCACGGCTCTTACACGCTTGATATATCTTCTCCTATAATAAGAAGGCCTAGCCCCGTAGTAGGCCTTTAAAATATGCTGATATTAATGATGATTCCTACAACCTGCAGGCTAATTCACTAACTTTGACAAACGTTAGTTGTCATATAGTTGTATGTGTGTGTGGAATTCACTGCCTGAGGATGTGATAACCGCAAAATTACTAAATGCGTTTAAGAACCGGCTGGATAAATATATGAAGCAATAAGAAGCACAAAGATATACGTGCATCAGCGAAAGCTGCTTAGTCTTAGCTTAGTTATAAGTATAATTATAATAAATAATAATAATAATATACGAAATTGAAATGTATGTAACAAATGTCATCCGGTGCCTACAGACAATCCTTCGTTGGGTATCATACAGTAAGTAAATGACATTTCTTAGTTGGTTTCATGTTTATTTTATGTTGTTAATAAATACCAAATTAGTGAATAGGTCAGCTGGGCATCTTTAAGTAGAGAGTGAATATGCATTTTCTTGTCAAGCCCGTTCCACCTTAGGCCACATCTACACTTACCATGGTGAGATTGTGGTCAAGCGCAAGCTTATACCATATTTTAAAAAATGATGATTCTATTACGAATACGAACTTAGGAATCGTTTGTATAAAATAAACACTCAAATTGATATACTAGTGAGTGCAGAATCTTTTCCTGCGAAGCATCCATAACACAAAAGCACACAAGACATAAATCAATACAATCAACCAATAACGCCAATGTTCCAGTCAACAACATATTGCCTGGTCGAATTTCAGGCAACGTAAATACATACCGAACGGTTAGACCCGTCTCCGAAACGTTACCACATAGTCAGTACAGGTCACAATAAAATGGACAACGCCCAACGGATATATTACGAGGTTGAACGATACCCGGCTATAAATCAAATCGACAGCTATATGTGCTATAATGGTGCATACGAATCCCAATATGCGATGACACTCGATGACACTTCGAGCTGAGTCGACAATGAAACAATGAAACTTCGACCAGTTAGTGAACTCGATCTATTAGTGACTTGATTCCTATTATATATTGTGAAGTAGGTAAATGTAGCTTGTTATGTCGAGATGCACAGAATTGCGTCAGACAAATAGAGAGAACGGATATCAAAGCGATTAGGTATCTTTACACGAACCATTTAAGGCCACTTTTGCCTACTTAATAATTCAAAATCTATTTAACGTGAAAACATGATACATTTACATTTACAGTGTGGCCACAGTTTATAAAAACATAAGGTTTAAATATAGAATAGTTGTTTAAGTTATGTTTCGCGTATATGCCATAAGGAATAGCACGTACATACTTATCAGCAGACTTAAATATGACACAAATTAATCTTATAATTTGTATATAAGGCTGTAAGATATCGTATATAGTATGCCATTATTATATAACTAGCTGAAGCCGCGCGCTTTCGCCCGAGTAGTTCCCGTTTCCGTAGGAATACGGGGATAATATATAGCTTATAGCCCTTCTCGATAAATGGGCTATCTAACACTGAAAGAATTTTTCAAATCAGACCAGTAGTTCCTGAGATTAGCGCGTTCAATCAAACAAACAAACTAGCTCTTCAGCTTTATAATATTAGTATAGATACACAACCGTGTAAACTCCGTGTCGTTTCACTTATCCTCCTAACACGCAAAGTTGGTCTCCCAAAGACCAATCGTATACAGCAGACATTTAGATTTCTTAATAGATGTTAGATTTTATAATACTATAACATTAAACTTTATAAAATAAAACGAACCGTCTACGACCGAGTGAAATGGACCTACTCAATGTTAAAGTCCTTTTAAAAGCTACATTGAACCTCGGAAAATTATACGGCAGAATGTTTCAGCATGGAGCTTAAATCGAAGTATTCGGGATCCAAAACACCCCCTATGGCTTAGTATAATAAGCTGTCATGTTATATCAAATGAGGGGATGGAAACCTTTATTTCGCTCCAGTGGCTAAAATAACAACTCAGAAAAAATAAAATTATAATCCATATACCACTTTATAAGCACGTTTACCGTGTTTGTTAAGGTTAGCTAAGAATGGAAGAACATCTTAGGGCTTTCATGGTTGAATGAATGAAAAAATGAATTTTTTTTCCTCAAAATACTCGTAACATTATTATTTACCCGCGTATGTTTTCCACAACGCGAAGCGGGCTAAACATGTAAAAACGTTGAGTTAACCTTTGTTTTTCTATTAACCAGCTAAATTGCTTTTTGCCTCCCTTTTACTAAACTGTAAGGAAATTCTATACTTTGCGTTATACAATCAAGTTCACCTACTTGGTACTTTAGCTCCTACTGTGTGATTAGTATTAGGTACTTGATTTATCTAACATTTACGGTTGAGTCAACCTTTATTATTTCACCAGCCGACGCTCCGCGGTTTCACCCGCGTTTTTCTCGTACCCGTGAGAATACGGAAATAAAATATAGCTTAAGACACTCGCAAATAACGTGGCATTTAAGTGGTAGAAGATCCCGAGATTACCCCCTCCAATACCACAAAACTTCTTTAAAATATTAGTATAGATTAGTCGTTTTTTATAAATTAAAAAGTTTTGATCAACACCTTGAACTTTCGCTTTGCTTTTCAATACAGAAACCTCGCTCTGGATCCCTGATTTTGTCCAGTAGCTTCTTGAATTTTCGGGTAGCTGTGACCACAATGTTTTTTTGATGGCGGATGGGTACACGCCTGTACAAGACATCCATACCGATGCACATCTATACTATTATAATAAAGAAGAAAGATTTGATTGTGATGTTTTGAATAGGCTCTAAAATAGTAAACAGATTTAAAAATTCTTTCACTGTTGGGAAGCTAACACTGTTTTCGAGTGTCTCGCTATATTTTATAGCATTTTAGGTGTAACCGCGTGGCATTTGCTATATACTATAAAATTGTATTGTTCCTATAGAAAAATATTATAATATTAGGAGAATCCGGAGATGACATCATAAAAGTAGGGATTTAAAAATGGCGGTACAGGCAAGCAAGCCTATATAAGTCTATGCGCACCTCATTCTGTACGATTTTGGTACAGCGATAACAAGTAAGGTCAAAACTCTGTCCATTTGAGTTTGAGAATTTGTTATAAGATTTGTTATAATTTGTTGTAATACTCAGCTAAAATTATTAACAAGTTAGACCTTTGATCTTGTTGAAATCCTTATTACAAAGCACATATGTGTTTAAATAAATTATTTGTATGTCGTATTTTTCATTCAATTTCCCAACTGGTTCCTAAAAATAATTTAATCCAAGTTGATTGTCCAAGCTGGGGTTGTTCATGTTCATCGATCCACGGCCTATTGTTGGTGCAACCGGCTGTACATCGGGAAATGCACGGATATAATTACTTGTTCCGGATATGATCAAGCATAATTGTTCCAATATCTGATTTTTAGTGATTCATTAGTTCAGTAGAAGATAAACCGTGTATGGCAGATGCACCACTAACTCTAATCAGTTCTAATTAGGCTTAAGATGAAAATATTAGATTCTTTGATATTAATCTATAGTCTATACCAATGTTATAAAGCTGAAAAGTTTGGTTGTTTGCTTGTACGCGCTAATCTCGGGAATTACTGGTCCGATTTGAAAAAATATTTCTGTGTTAGATAGCTCATTTATCGACGAAGGCTATAGGCTATATTACCATCGTATTCCTACGGGGACGGGAACTATGCGAGTGAAACCGCGCGGCGTCAGCTAGTTAATAATAAAGACCGAGACTGACGGCTTAAAATGCTCTTCGAGGCGCAAAGTGGAACATGCCTTCCCATAACCGGGTTGCTATTATTAAGTTTTTCGTATTTTAAAATGCAAGAATAGATAAAGGCGTGTGTTACATGGATAGTCGGAATTATTTAAATTACTTTGTATGAAGACAATAAGTTTTTATTTTTCAGTTAAAAAAATATTACTTATACAGTTCGGCTCTTGTAAGTAGACTCGTCAATACTTTGTAGTTATGCCCCGACGCCCGCGACTTCGTCCGCGTGGAATTCATTTTTTCACAAATCCCGCGGGAACCATGGATTTTTCCGGGATGAAAGGTAGCCTATGTATTAATCCAGAGTAAAATCTATTTCCATTTCTAATTTTAGCCAAGTCGCTTCTGTAGCCGCAGCGTAAAAGAGGAACAAACATACTCACTTACTCACTTACACACAAACTTTCGCCTTTATAATATTAGTGTGATTAGTGTGATACTCCCGAGCACTCTGTATAGTGGGCATATTGAAAACGGTTATCGGATATCAATCAGCGAGTCATCGTTCACACTGATATATCCGGATTGTGTTACTGCGGGCGACGACATATCAACGCACACTGCACTACGAGTACGCCGACCCAGTGCGGTTGATTTACAGCACGCACCGATCATGTCTCTACCGGCGTGTTACTGCCTCCGACAGATTGTTCTATCAGAGTTTGACGAATCGTTATAGATTGAGATCCTTCGTGATTTTATAAAATCTGTAAGTGTTAGTATTTGCTCCTGCTATATATAGGCAAGTAGTTATAAATACGCCCTGCAATTAAGCCTGCGATTTCCCAGAAACCATGTCCTTCAGATCGGAATACTGTAACGCTGCTTGGCTGCAAATATAAGCATGGTGCTTTTCTGACTAACCATTTGTAATTGTTAGACAATTAGCAATGACTCTGGTGTGCAAAAGTTTAGCCCTGCTGATGAAGATGACCAACCCAACTGCCTTTTCTGATCAATAATGGGCATTTTTTCTTTGAATGGGTGTTACTCCGTACGGTATTCAGTGGTACTGTAGTAGGGTGTAAAGAATCACCAGAATGAAAAAAGATCGACCCCTCACCAGATGCTCTGACGACATTAAACATGTCTCAATGAGCCTAGTTGCAGGCGGCTCAGGACCGTTATGTTCGTCCCTACAAATGGCCTATGTCCAGCAGTTTATAATTTTACTTGTACATATTGATTTGTTTACTCCTAGTACTGGCTTGAGGTGCAACGTGCGCGGGTGACATGTTCATAGAAACGATAAATTAAAGCGACCCATTAAGTGCCGGTGACAGGATATTCGCGCCGTCTTGTTCTAGCCTTGTTGATGATGATATATTATGTGCTTCTCTCAGCTCTCGAGTTCGCTTGTAATATCTTCACATCAGACAATGGACTTCTACTGCTCGACATTGATCTCATGGCTTGGCATAGGACTTCCAACCACGGAACCGCCAGCATCCAGCGGCTCCCCGCACCGCAGAGGTCGTCGGTTCATTTAGTGTCAACGAATACTGTGCTTTCCGATGCGGGGTCGCCATTTCAACACCATAGGACCCCAACGTATATCAGCTCTTCGAACTATATGACACGTCGATTACCACTGCAGCTTGGCGACTTGCTGAGCTATACCTGAGACTGGTTCTTCTGTGGATATCGTTTTTTCTGAACTGACTGAATATTATAAAATCCTAATTATTTTTTCTACCGCGTTATATTTGTACAATATACCTACTAATTAATTTAATTTTGTCCTATAAAAGACCAAAGTAAACATTTACGCAGTATGGCTAATTGCTTAACCAAGCTTGACGTGGGTTGACATTGCTTAATCAGCCAAATAATTTAATATTCACAGCCAGTTAATCCATTGTGTATTATGTAAGTGATTCGGTAGAACATACATAGGTTTAGATATCTAGAGTGTATTTTTAAAAGATATAATCAACCTGTCATTAAATTAAGAGAAAACTTAAGTATTTAGGCGACAAAGCCTTTTAAAATGTTATAGATTTATTTGTAATCAACAGCGTAACACTAGGTACATAATTATTACATTATATAAGCTTAAAACTAAGGCCACAAAGATTACAGAACATATATTATACAAAGCTACAATACAATTTCGGGTACCTATATTAACATTAAAAGATAAAAATGTTCTATAAAATTATATAGAATTATGAGTCCCAAGGAGCTGGAATGGCGACCACGCACTAGAAGGCCCAGTGTTGTACGACCCCTCACTAGGTAATCTGATATTACTTTAAGATTTAATTATTATTAATCAATAGTTTTGAGATATTTTATTTGTATAAGTATTTCATAGTTCTAGGTCAATGGGAAGTACTTTGAGTTTAAATTTCCTTGAGAATATCGAAATATGCGTCTTTTTGATTAATAAACAGCCGTATCTCTTTCTTGAGTTAACTTAGACGTAAACTTCTTTTTTCTACAATATGAGATCACTAAGAATACGTATTACAACTTGATACCTTCACACAATCCCAATAAAGGGTCTTGATAAACAGGCAGACAGCAAGTGTTGTTTTATAGATTCCGTTGCTACGGAACTAAAAAAATTTAAATGACGCTCGCAGGCGTGATGTTTTAGTGTAACAAAATATGTCGGCAGGGAAACAACAAACTTAATGTCAAAAGGCTGCCACCAGGTCGTTAGCTGCCGCCCGGGGCGCTCGCTACTCCGCAAACTATAAATGAAATGCGCCATTTTAATACAACTGAAACATACAAGTTGCAACTCTGAAACCCGAACTGCTTCGAATACACGCATTCAGGAAAGTCTGCTAGCAGTTTTGTAACAATATTCAAACATTGTTTACGTATTAAATCACCAGAAGAAAAATTTCAGAAAAAATCGAAAACGACGTATTTTTTTATAATATTCACTTACTTTCATCAATTACCTATTCCATAGGCCAGCACGACAAGAGTCGTGATAGCCTAGTGAACTTCTGCCTTCGATTCACCCTCAACCAACCTCAATTTCACCTCCAACGTTCCAGTTATGTTTAAGGATTGAATATTATGTATCTCAAACGGTAAAGGAAAAACATCGTGAGGACACTACGTGTGTGAAGTCTACCAAACCGCATTGAGCCAGCGTGGTGGACTATTAGCCTAACCCCTCTCATTCTGAGTGGAGACTCGTGCTCAACAGTGAGCCGAGCTAATGATGATAACCAAGCAATATTTCCCAAAGCATCAAATCGCTCACCACTTTCTTTACTTTCCCTTAACTTAGGACAAAGCACAAACGTGCTCTACCCTAGGCACAACTTCAGAAGGCTCAGAGTTCCTTTTTTGAATCTTAGACACCTTCGGTTGAACGGTATTCAGCAATTATTTATTAACGATAATTCGCAGAAAAATCAACTCTGCTGTCTAACAAATAAGTATTAAAATAAACACAGATAAAGCGCTTTATTATTTGGAAGCAAACTAAAAATCAACTGCTAAATCGCTCACTATTTGCTCCCACCTTCGCCAGCGCTGCGGTATACATAAAATTTTCGCTTATTCCCAACATAGCACAGAATACAAACACGGTTCATTAAAATGGAAAGTTTCAGATTACTTTGCATGCTGAAATTTAAAATGCATTTGATTTAGAGTTGGGAACTAACTACGGAGTGCGAGCATATACGCTGCAGGGCGTATGTTTGTTCAAATTATGACCCCTACACAATGGAATTTGACGCTATTTACCATGGAATGAGAGACTGCTGTAGCCAGACACATTCGAATAAGAGTTATTGTAGGCGAACAGTTCGCCGACAACTGTAAAATAGCAGAATCGCACCACGATCGAAACAGTTCATCATTCATCATTATCAGTCTATTCAGCCCACTACAGAGCAAGTCTCTATTCTAGGAGAGGGGATTTAGGTACCACGATTCTTCAATGAACTTAGTTTACGAGTACTATCAGTACTTCTATTCTGTAACTATATTTTTATAACGTCATTTTATTAAGGCTGGAAGGAAGGAAGGAATCTGGACCTTTAGAACGCATCAGTTACGTTTTTTTTTATTCTTTACAAGTTAGCCCTTGACTACAATCTCACCTGATGGTAAGTGATGATGCAATCTAAGATGGAAGCGGGCTAACTTGTCAAGAGGAGGATGAAAACCCACACTCCTTTCGGTTTCTACAAGGCATCGTACCGGAACTCTAAATCGCTAGGCGGTATGTCTTTGCCAGTAGGGTGGTAACTAGCCACGGCCGAAGCCTCCCACCAGCCAAACCTGTTGTCAGTATTCACGTCTACATTGATCATTTGTAATGAAGAACTGCCTCGCTGGTCCAGTGATTAGCTTATATTGTTTAGGATCACGATGTTTTAGGTTAGAGTCCAGTTTCAGACTACGAAATACTGAACTTATATTTCTTTCTCTAAATTTTATATTTCAATGGCAGTTTCCAGCTTGGAATTGAGATGTTGGTGGTAGTGGTTGGGAGCACAATAAATTAAGCCCATAAACCCAGATTGGAGCAGAGTGGTAGTGATGAATTAAGAACTGTTTCCGTCTTTTCTTATTTGATTGTGTAAGTGCCGTAAACAACTGAATGAGACCTCAGCAGCGTCACCGGGGGGTCAAGCGAAAAAGCATCGCCTGATGGGTCCCGAAGACAAAAGCAGAAAAGATGGACGACTCTCTAAAGGCGTCTCCTGTGAGACTCGGACCTAGGCTTAGAGGGCCGCTCTGGAAGAGTGTTTTGGGCTGAGTTTATCAGTTCGGGCACCCCCGAGATCGTGAGTTAAATAGTCCACACCCGGGTGACGTCAGATATCGAGGACTGCGTCTTCGCCGGCGAAGACGCTTTGTGGCGTGTTCTGTTTTTGTTCCATTCTGGTGTACGATTTCGCTACTTTACACTCGTCGACGAACTTTTCGCCTAAGCCATATTATTCGAAATGGAACTTTATGTTTATAGGATGCAAAAATTAAAATGTTCTTTCTGTCACTAACAACGAAGTTGCCATGGAAACGAGCGATGACACGGCGCTGTAACAGAATGCAGAGGCTAGTGCTCGTTGATAGGCTTCGATCAGCGCTGATCTGAGTAAAGTGTTAGGTTATAAAAAAGCGATTTATCTAGCTATGCATATAGCGGTCCGGGCGAGCCTACATGAGTAATGTACGAGAGAATAATAAATCTCGCGCGACGTCACGGCGACGTCGACGAATATTGATGAGCCGGTACCGTCAGCAGACAAAGTTAGACGAAGAAATGTATACCAAAATAATAAATTTATTAAATTAATTTAAAATTATTAAACTGATTTTGAAACTGTTTTAATTACAGGCACATTACGAGTTGTATGAAGTGTATGACATTTTTCTCAGTCACATTTTTTATAGTGTTTGCATTCTTCGATTTAATATTGTTAAACGAAGCCGAGCCTTGCAATACTACTGTAATAACGTTTCAGTTTGAAAATCCTAGACGCGCTTTCTTTTAAAGCACTTTACATCGAAAAAGCCTGTTTTGGAAGTTTTCACACACAGGCAGTCATTGTACTCAATTGAGTACACCCCTGTATTTTGCTGAAAACTATTATATTTTCTAATTTGTCTTGCATTTTATGTTTTTAGTGCGTATTTTTATAGGTAAGCGAAGATTATTTCGAAGTTTTCGAAATAAATTTGTACTTTTCATTTGACTTCTAATGGGTTTCGATTATCTTATTGTATTTCAAAATTATTAAGTGGGCAGAAAATCAATCTAATCAATTCTTCAGGCTATTTGTCTGACGCTACAACAAGGAAGCGGTATTAGGCAGACTTTTCTACCGCGACACTGATCAGTGCGACTCGATACCGCGCGCCACGTCCCGGTACGTGTATTGTGTTGGTACCGGTAATTGGCGACTAGCTGTACCTGAAATGTGACAAAGTATCGTATGTTGCTTTGCAAACAATATGAAGATAAACCATCATTATTATCTGCCTATTTTAGTATGGAACTAAAAACTAAGTTAAATTGAATATTTACTGACTTTTTGAGTCGAAATAAAAGATTTTATTTTATTTGTTTAACGGCTTATAACAAGGCTAGGCGTTGATATATATGGAGCTTAGACAAGACTTCAAACCTGCTTACAGAACTTGTTGCTCAAATTATCATTAATTAATCAAGATGTTAATGATAATGTACGGGACCGATGGCTTAACGTACTCTCCAAGGTACGGGGGTGTAACTCCACCAACTACCCAATTTCAGATTGAGAATTTATCTGAAAATTGAGAAAAAAGAAATTCTTAGTTAGTACTTCATGACCTAACTGAGGTTTCAAAACCTGCATACGGTTTTTGGTTTTTTTATATACTGCCACATTATATCACGGGCATGTCTCTTAATAAGTTCAAAGTTTTTATTAAACGCAAGTTTTTAGAAAATGTTATTACGGTGTTAAGGATTGACGACTTTTTTAGACGATTAAAAGCTTGGTATTGAATTGCACCTTAGTCCTAGATAAATTTGTCAAATGTATCACCATTAACAAAACAATGAACCCTGGCTGAGTTTGTTGGGTGTACTTCTTGGCACCCTCATAGGTAACTTTAAGTATAAGTTTTTGACCAATTATTATCACCATTATCTAATAATATTACTCGACGTTTCGAAAGTGCTTGTAAACTAAACCTAATTGAAATAAATAAATTTTGATTCTTGACTTTTGACTTTGAACCCAGGACTTTGTGATCGGAAGCCCCCTCTACTACCCTTCTCCTACACAAAGGGAGACCTGATTCTGTTAAAAAGACTGACAATGATGAAACATTTTGTCACATACTTCTGTATAATGAAACAGATTAAAAAAGTGCATTTCGCGTGAAAAGTGTTCCCAGAAAATCGTGCTAACACCGCGAACAATGGCTCTCAGGCTCTCCGCCGGGCCCTCAAAGGGCCTTCAAAGGGCCCTTATAGAGTATTCTAGGGCAATGTACCGTCGAGAGCCTTTGGCCTGCCGAGTAGCCATGAAACTTTTGTTATGGACAGTGCGGAGAGAATAAAATAATATATAGAAAGTGGAACATTTCAGTAACTTGAAATAGGACTCTTGTAAATACAGCTTTTCTTTTATCATCATCATCAATAACAACCCACGTTTTGCGCGTTGAGTGCGAGTCTCCTCTCAGAATGAGAGGTGTTAGGTTAATAGTCCACCACGCTAGCCCAATGCAGATTGCCAGACATCACGTGTAGAGAAATAAGAAAATTCTCAGGCACGCTACCTCACGATGTTTCTCTTCAGAGGTCATGTCCACAGGGCTATCACAATAACACATATTATATAATAAAATATTTCCTTGGCAAACTTTCATGGCATCAGTAATGTGTAGGTACAACTTTGATTAATGTACAAGTCATTTAAGTCAATTATTTTTACACCTGATCTTATCTAACAACTTACATATATTCTCCTGACCTAAATAAAACTTAATCAAAAATATAAAATTCTGCTTACTAGCTTTTTACATAAGCCTCGGATATTCAGTTGAAATTCCTTTGAAATAGCTTTTCACCATTAATTGGTAAAATTATATAGATACAAAGTAATATTATGCAGTTACACGTAACTGTATGACCTCGTTCCCACTATAACTGGCCGGCTGATTTGCTGAAAATCGTCGATTTGTCTACGTATGTTCACATGTACACGAATCCGTCCTAAAAACCGGCCTGTTTCAAATTAAACTTAGGACGGATCTAAAAAGTTTTCTAAAAATGTTTTATTTATTTAAGCACCCACAAGGAACATTTTAAACTGGTTGTTACATCTTGTCGTAGGTATAAGATACAAGGTTTTACTGTAGTTATCTTAGATCCAGTTGCATAACGCGGTCATGAAGGGTTTTGAACACTGTTGTAATATGACGCAATATCTGATGGAATTGCAAAATTAAACTAAAAACGTCGTAAACTGTTCAAGTAGTATAATTGGATATAATAAAAAAAATTAAAATGGAAATAGAGCGGCAAATGGGATGGGCAATATATCATCATTCTCAACCCATATTCGGCTCACTGCTGAGCTCGAGTCTCCTCTCAGAATGAGGGGTTAGGCCAATAGTCCACCACGCTGGCCCAATGTGGATTGGCAGACTTCACACACGCAGAGAATTAAGAAAATTCTCAGGTGTGCAGGTTTCCTCACGATGTTTTCCTTCACCGATTGAGACACGTGATATTTAATTTCTTAAAATGCACACAACTGAAAAGTTGGAGGTGCATGCCCCGGACCGGATTCGAACCCACACCCTCCGGAATCGGAGGCAGAGGTCATATCCACTGGGCTATCACGAGTACAATATATATAAAAAAAAATCAAAAATTCATTTATTTCAAGTAGGCTCAGTATACAAGCACTTTTGATACGTCAGTTAACTATTTGTAAAGATTCTACCACCGGTTCGGAAGGCAGATTCTGCTGAGAAGAAACCGGCAAGAAACTCAACAGTTGCTCTTTTTTAAAAAAAATCATACAATAATATTGTAATTACAATTTATGACAACATTACAATTTCTAATAGTTTTACTTCCTGTGTGAAGGTGGAAGCTGATCCAACGGCCTCCAAGCAACTTTGTCATTAAGGAACTCATCGATGGTGTAGTAACCTCGACTAAGCAAATGTTTTTTAAACGAGAACGTGATATGAAACGAGGGCAATATATGAAAATCTATAATCGTCCAAAAATAAAATTTTAATAATATAATAATTATATTATTAAAATTTATAATATAAAATTAATTATGCGATAATTTAAAATTATGCGTCTCAAGTTTACCATTATTTTAAAATATACTGATGATTTCAATGACACAATGTTCTCACTTAACAAACGGAATTTCAATTTATTTAGCCCGGCTAAATACCAGCCGGTTTGGTACAATGGAAACGGGCGATATGTGTTAGTTAGAATTTTCCGAATTCACCCAATTTTACGTATATCCAGTATTTGCTAATAGACTCCATTTGAATTTAAATTCGCTTACGCCGTTCGTATCGAGTTTGTATATTGGATAACAAACACAATATCGTTCAACTGATTAGCGTGGTATGTGCGGATATAGTTAGATTTATAATTGCATAGTGATATTATATTACTATTTGATGACTTCTGTTTCGTTGATCAGCGTTAGTTGGTAAATCGTGGTTTAAATCTCGGTTATGTTATAATCATCAACCTATTATAACGGTCCAATACAGAGCAAGGTCTGGCTCTTTATAGGAGTGGGATATATATGGAGTGCCATGCTAGTCCAAGTGTTGAAGAACGTAGGGTGATAGATATCTTTGACTTTTTCGTTCGTTATCAACTCATATTCGGCTCACTGCTGAGCTTGAGTCTCCTCTCAGAGTGAGATGGGTTAGGCCAATAGTCCACCACGCTGGCCCAATGCGGATTGGCAGCCTTACACACGCAGAGAATTAAGAAAATTCTCAGGTATACAGGTTTCCTCACGATGTTTTCCTTCACCGTTTGAGACACGTGATATTTAATTTTTAAAATGCGCACAACTGAAAAGTTGGAGGTGCATGCCCCTGGCCGGATTCTAACCCACACCTTCCAGAATCGGAGGCACAGGTCACGAGGTCTAGGCTATCACGGCTTTGACTGTTTGGTGATCATTATTGGACGCTAGCAATGTTAGGAACCAACCGCATAACATACTCTTCAAGACTTAGTATATGCGTTGAGAATTTATACAGATATTAGCTAAAAAAAGAAACGGTACTTCAAAGACTGTTAATATTGAATATTTTACAAAAAGTAATTCGGACAACACTCCCGTACGATAAAGAATTACCTATAGTTTTGCAAATGGATTATTATAATTTGCAGTGGAAAAACACAATCAAGTAGCTACTTCCAATTGCTTTTTGTACGTAGGGTATAGGTACTTGATTATGTTTTGATTTAACGGTTCTATTACCTGTTTGTTATTACAAAATCGTTTGCTCTTATCCATGATTATAAAAAAAATAATATGGATATTTGATACAAACTGAAAATTGTGTGGACATCACTTCGTCGGATTACTTCTAGTTAATAGCGTTATTGGCAGGCTATGCTGAATCATCTAATCACTTATAGAATTGCAACACAAAAAGTTAAAACAAGATAGACAAAGAGCCAGTGGAACAAACATAATTGGAGAAATTGGCAAATAATTTACAAAGTAATTGGCACAATCGAGTCGCGAAGTGCTGGTAATTGTATACGAATTGAAATACATTCTGACTGCACTCGCGCAAATGGCGAATTTTGAATGTCCGCCCGAAACTGCATTAACTAACGAAATCACGGATTGTTATTTAACTAGACACCCCTTGTTCATTTAATAGGTATATTTTATGTACAAGTATTTTTACTGTTTAAAGTGCCTTTAGTGACGAGGGCCTAATAATACCCACATATCAAATTTGGAATATTTAATTGAATTAATTTCATTTAAGTAATAACTCAATATTTTACGTTTCGACCTAAGTTTCGTATTTGATGGGCATCATTAAATTAAAAAAAAAGGTATTATATCTAGCAATGTTTACCTTGCAAGAGTTAATTAGTAATATAATATTATAAAAAGTCGATTTTAAGATAAAAATAAGACACATTCTAACCTTGGAAAATAATCACATGGCAGTTTTTTCGATCGCGCTTTGATGGACAGTAGGTACGCGGTATCTAATTAAATATAAATCTGTAAACGAAATATTTTGTTTTAGAGTAAGAGCAATGGCAACGTTTAAAAGATTATTTGCATCATTTTAAATGTTGCAAAGTATTTATCTAAAAAGTCCTCCGCCGCGTTGAGTTTGTTTATTCAGCATAGCCTACGGCAACTTTTATTTCCTCGTAATATGGTTTTTAGAAGAAAAAGGATTATCCAGGAAATGTTAATAATGTACGTACGGTGAAACTCTTACTAATTTTTTCACTACGTTTTACTATTTGAAAAATGTTTTATTTGAAACATGATTTTTAACTCATTTATATAATTAACAATACGTTTATTAATAAG
Organism: Bicyclus anynana; assembly: GCF_947172395.1. Lineage (NCBI taxonomy): Eukaryota > Metazoa > Arthropoda > Insecta > Lepidoptera > Nymphalidae > Bicyclus > Bicyclus anynana. The sequence continues at coordinate 1,597,317 of NC_069084.1, forward strand.
CAGCAACAACAATTTATTTTGAAAAATCTCTAAATCCATTAAATCCCAATTCTATCAGTTACTAGCTCCTACACTATTAACATGATTAGGTACGCCTAGCTCTGTAATTAGCAAATTACTCGTTGATTTGAATCAAGTTCTGATAATTTATTAACGGCCCATGTGTTCCATGTTAAGCTTTTAAAAAGGGAAATAAAAAAATTACAAATGTATAATTAAAATTATTAACGACTGATCATAACAAAAATATGTAAGCATACAATCTATTATTAATTTAACTTTTTATCTATATGAAAGTCAGTCAGACAGCATATATGTATCTCTGTCTGTCAGTCTGTTATTTTTTCACAACTAAAACCGCTTGCTAAAAAAGCTTAAAGCTGAACGTAGGCTACTTTGTGTTGCGAAAATATAAATAGATGGAGGTGATATAGGGGTTGAAAATTTGTATCGTCTTTCATTTTTATGTTTACAGTTAAAAAAAAGTTAAATTAAAATTCCACCCCTTAAAGAGTTGAAAGCTTATACAAGTTTTTTCACAGATGGAGTCGTGGGTGTCCGCTAGTAAGGTTTAATTCAAAATTTATGTGTATATCTGAAAAATTATATCCATGAGTTATGTAAGTACATGTAGGAGCATGCGTCCATCGACTCAATGTTATCAAGTGTCATCTCTTAGACTATAAACTATGATCGCGCTTATGCAATTACTGATTAACGCGCCACCGATTTGGATCAAATTCTGTTAATTTATAGCCGTAGCTAGCGGCCCTTTGTCTTCGCCGCCACTACGTCACGGTACAAAAGCCTAATTAAATTAATTGCGCACTGATAATATTGATAACGATTAATACGATGAAGATGTTAGTTATTGTATAACGGGATTGGGGATCTCAGTACGTATGAGATATTTAAAATGTAGAATTAAGTTTTATTGTAAATGGGCGTGAGCTCTCAGAGAATTAGAGAGAAGAGACTGAGAATTAGACAACTGCTCCCCTAGCCAAATGGCACGTCGATTCTCTTTCTAGAAAAATATATGGGAATGACAGATCTTGATCACGTGATCTGTCGATAGCAAATGTCATTCCCGTACATTTTTCTAGTTTTTCCTGTACACACATTTCGACGTTGTAGACTATATTTAGGTACTTTTTGTTTATAACATTGAGTTGGCTATTTTCCTTTTTTGAGCGCCTCATTTTTCATGCGCTAGTAACACATCTTACAGTATTTAACATCATTTTTAGTCTACGTAGACAAGCCAATCGGATAACAAAGTGATAAAAGTGATCTTAGACGCTCTTCGAGAGATGTTCGGTCCTTCTACGTTTTATGCACTTGGGCTTGACTCTGGCATATCGGCAAATAAAAACCCAGTACATACACAGTTTAAAATAATTACGACGATATTGCTCTTGAGTGTGTGAGTTCCGATAACTCATATGATTACTTGGTCCATATTCTATTGTATTATTAAACAGCTGTTTAGACGTCATACACAGGGCCACGACAGTTGTCTTGCTGATATAAAAGACTGCATTCACTGTAGTGGACCGAAGGGGTATGGTCGGCAGAAAAATATGTTAAAAATATATTAGTCAATAAGTCTATGTTTTTCACCTAAAACCTCCCTACAAAATCCGATATTTTTCCTCATCTTGTGTTTTACTCTGAAATCAGAGCATCCTCAGTAGGTGTTGACTCAATGTTTTTCAGCTGTGTGCCATTGCCGATAGCAGAATTGTGGCAGTCAGTTTCCTCAACTGGTATATGGACGTCTACTGCAGGACATAGGCCTTTTGTAGACGAAAATCACGATACTGAGCTGCCTGCATCCAGCGAATTCCTGCGATTCGCTTGATGTCGTCAGTCCACTTCGTGGGGAGCGATCAACACTGCGTTTTCTAAGTGCGGGATTCCATTCCAGCACCTTCGGACCCCAACGTCCATCGGCTTCTTCGAACTTTGACATTTGCCCCGCCCATTACCACTTCAACTTCGCGACTCGTTGAGCTATGTCGGTGACTTTGGTTCTTCTGCTGATCTTCTCATTTCTGATTCGATCACGCAGAGACACTCCAAGCATAGCTCGATCCATCGTCGCTGTGTGACTCTGAGCCTAGGCGGTAATCACAGAGTGATGTTGAAATAAAGTCACACCGGAATGATTCAAGTCAATGCAACCAAATCAATATGGCCATTACTAGGCAACAACCTTGTATGAACTGAATACAGCATAACACACTCTTCTCTCTTAAATATTCTCCAGAATATAAATTATTAGATCAGTAGCTTTTCTATTTTTATGCTAACCGTACAAAGGAAAATAGTAGAGTGCATGTGGACTCAATAAGCGTTTTCTAGTAAAATCATAATGCGGCCATAGAGAAACCAGTGTGGCGCAAACCATAAGAGAAGGTAAAAATCAAATAAAAGAAATCAGTTACCGCAAAGCAAGTAAGGTCAGGAACAGTAAGTAAATGTACGGAAGGTATCGTCCTACCTAGGTATATCTTTTTCTGTGTTCAGAACAAGTTGTAGGCAAATTTTTAGGATGATCAAACAACAAGTTGTAGGCAAACTATAAATTTTTCCGGCACGTAAAAAGGTCCATGTTCTGCTCCTAAGTTACAAGTATCTCTATACCAAAACTGAATGTCTAAATTAACGAAACTCTGTCTCAATGAAAAAATATAGCAAAACTCCAATCCCATCGATTTAGCCGTGAAAAGGTTACAAACAGACAGACTTTGACATTTTTACTATTAGTGTGGATTTATACAATGGATTGATATCATGAGAACACTGAGATTACTGTAATGACAGAGAATGTAAATTGATTAGAGTTGGTTTAGCAGGCTACTACACTATCTTTGACTTTTACTAGTTGACATAAGAGATTCTGTAACAACTGTCATCCGGTGCCTACTGGTGGATATCATACAGTAGGTAAATGACTTTTCTCAATTGATGTAATGTTTTCTTAATACGTTGATATTAAAGACCAAGATAACGAATAGGCCAGCAGATCGCTCGTAACTTGTACCACAACTGTACGAGATATTTTATAAGTGGTGATATCTATACTCCATAGATAAGATCGGCATGGATTTTTCAATCTCTTTGCATGCGTATCGTTCGTTTATATAAAATCTAAAACTAGATTTTCTTAATAGAGTTATCAATAAAAATACATTCGTTATAACTGACGAGAATAGGCATGGTTAGTTGATTCTGTTACGGATAGAAGAATTTTCTGGATTTCGAATTGCAAAATAAAAAAAATAAACACTTAAAGGAACATCATCATTTCTGACAAGAGACTTTTTCTCAAAAAGGCGAAGGCATCGAGTTGAAATTAAAACCATATACCTACTTGCGTATGTACAGGCCCTGAAAACTATAAAGAATTAACACGTAAAAATTATAATGACATAAATACACTATTGTTAATTATAAATATACGTAAGTACATAAGTTTCTGCCTGAATGAAGTCTCCCCTGATGTAAAGTGACTATTGTAGTAACTATAGGGTTTATCATCCCTTTTCCACCCCATCATCTTCAAGCCTTAAGGCTAAGGATAGATCCAGGCCTCTCAGCTTAAAGAAACTCACCAAGCTGCCCCAATATGGGATGACTACAGCAATGACACTGTCAGTAAAAATATATAGTAGAAGTGTTATTGCTAGGGAAACTAATTGTGCGTTTCGCGCTGTTTAAAGTAAAAGCAACACCATTACGCCGACTCCCCGTTTTCCTCGGGCTCCGTAATTGATTTTGTTTTAAGCGAAACTGGATATCCTGCGCGGTTATTTCGTCCTCATCAATAGGGTAGGGCCTGGATTTCGAATACAGTTATCGACATCGATATACTATTATAATCTGCCAATTTTGCTGCAACGTTAAGAATGCAGTACACTTGAATTGAATTGAATAAACTGAGCCGTGCTTTTACTGTGTGATGTTACAATCAATATCGCTACATCACTGATCTTATGGCAAAAAGTGTTGATAAACATCTTTTCAAACTTTGAAGGCTTTGGATACATTAGGCAGTTCTCGTTCATACATACTTTTGTTTTGAAAAAATCAGAGTCGTGGTAGCTGGGTTGCATGAGAGTACGGTGCATTTAATTTTGTTATTTTTCTTGAAAAAAAATATTAAAATCAATGTATTTTCAAACAAACTTAATTTTGGTGAACACTATAGTATTTCTACTATTTTAATCAATCTTCATTCTCAATTTTTAAATTCTTAAGAAAACTAAATATTTAAAAGAGAATCATAAAGCTTAATCGGGAAAATGAACAAAATGATTGTAATTCGTTATGTTTTGTAAATGCCAAAAATATGTACGTACAAGATAAATATTTACAAAATATCGACGAGTCCAGTAAGTACATCACTATTTAAAAAATACAAACTCAACTTGGAGGTAGATAGAAATAAGATGGATAGCGTGGTGTGCTCCATTTTCATAATACTTTTTATAAGTTCCTTTTATCGGTTTTACAGTGTTTATAATGGCGTATTACTGTTTTGTTTTTGAAAAACGATTTAGCTACATACTTATCTCCAGTTACGTAATTAAGTATCATCCTTGGACCCTTGGTCACAGTAAAGATATTACAACCAGTAGTTGGACTTCATACTAGAGGTCGAAACGCGAGCTATACCTACGCACCTCGAACATGGGGTGATCGTAGGGTGAAGACAGTCGCGACTGTGCCGCGGTGACGAACGAACGCACGGTGTATTAACAGAGTAAAGTGTATTAATAGTATTAGATTTTTTTAATTATGACCAGTAGGGAATACTGTGCCGTTTTTGGATGCATGAATTCAAAATTATCCCATCCAGAGATAACTTTTTTTAAGTTACCTGGAAACTCTGAAAGGTAAGACTTTAAAATAAATTTACTTATTAGTAGGTAGGTACATAATCTTGTATTTTTTAATGGATAAGGTATTTCCTTTTATCTACAGAATAAAGGTATGGATTAGTAATTAAAGTGAATAGAGTAAAGGAAAGTGATTGACACGATTGAAATACGCGGTTCATGAATCACGATACAGTAGGTACGATAAGCTTGTGTTAAAACCTCGACTGCTTGTACAATGTTTTGTGTGACTGTGCTCGGATCATTTGTGTTTTGTTACCCAACTGCGGCGAAACCCAAAGGAGGAGTATGTGTTTGAATGTTATGACTTGTTGTTGTATGCGGGCGACGGGAGGAAAGGACTGCGCGGGTGTGAAGTCGTACGCGCTGGGCATCGTTACCCCCCTCCCGGACCGCGCCGACCTTCGGGAGTGTTACGAACAAATTTGCCAAGCACACATACTGATAAATGATATGTCATTAGACTCGTCTAGATAGGCCGAGTGTCACTGGGTAACTTAGTTCTTAAAAAATCAAAATGGCGGATTTTATGCGCTTTAATGTGCAAGCTCATAAAACTTTTGCTCAGCTTGGCATTGGTGACAAGAATTTTAACCGACTTTCAAAAAGGATCGTATCGTATTTACAGCGATATTTCCGTCATTTGTAAACCGTTTCTTTTTTGTTTGGATGAATATTCTTTCAGGTTAGTCCCATTTTTTTCATGTCAGGATCTGATAATGGCATCCTAGAGAAATCTAGGGGACCTATCGTATCGTAGGGACAATTAGTGCGTGTGTTCATTGTTTCATTATCTATTTTAAATCACTACAATTTCATGAAGGTATTTATCTTTTTTTTTATTTGTTCACGTAGTGTGGAGGTAATACCTAGATGGCATCACCGAAATAAATATGTTTAAGAATACGACCAATCCTTCAAGATCATTGACGTAGTATCAGCCTTAATTAAATCAACCAATCAAAAAACACGCACTTTTATTTATCACTTCCCATTTTACTACAATTTACAAAGTATTTTATTTGTTTATATAAAAAAAGTTTATTTACAATCACAAAACTAAGTGGAAACACAAAGTTAGCAAATGTAATTAAAATGCTGCAGGCGGGCAGCCCTATCACATGTTTACGTACCGCGCGGCTGTAGGTATTTATTTCAAAAATACGGCCGAGTTATTATACTGCTTGTAATATCTTTACTGTGCCTTGGTCGAGTATTTAAATCATTCAATCGTAATAATCATCCGTTTTAATAAAATACTTAGATAAGAAAAGAGAAAAGATAGAAGAAAGACCTAGAGTAGACCTAGGTACTCGTAGTATTTAAATTAAATTAAGTCGATTTTTAATTGTGAATAATATATTTTTAACAAAAAAATTGATCAGAAGGTAGCACATACGATGTTATTTTTCGCCTTTTAGTTTATTTTTATGATTTTTTTGGTAAAAAGATTGCGACCAAACTGGAAGTATACTCTTTCAAACAAAAACGGTATATTTAAAATTGGTTAAGAAATGACGAAGTTATCAAAATTAACAAACATAAAAAATATATATACACGTCAAATTGAGAACCTCCTTCTTTTTTTTGAAGTTGGTATAAAAATCAAAGATAAATCGAGCGTTAACCACATTATTTACTACTCCTACTATAGGAGTACTCGTAAAATAGGTATATAGTACCTATTGCAATCTTTGATGAATACTTAGTTCATTCTGGCTAATAATAATACTTCATTATTTAAATTAAGTATTATGGATATAATAAAATTGAAGAATTTTTTAATATAGGTAAGGTACCTACATTTAAATAAAATAATATAAATCCTTTATAAAACTAGAGAGCATTAAACAACTATTAAAAACAAGAACACTTGAGTCACAAGAACAGAACGGAATACAATACAATTTGTTATACCTGCAAATACAATGCATTGTAAAAAGTTCCCTCTGAAGTCTGATAAGATGCGCTATATAAGTTGTTTTCGAATCCAATGCAATAGGAATTGAGTTTCCCCGAAGGCACGTACGTTATGTTTTCAATTCTATGCAAGGCTCTCCACACTATGAAGTTATGTCGCGTTGCGTTAGGACTAGAGTACACTCTTCTACCGTTTTTTTAATAGCCCATAGGCAAAAATATACCAATCAAGTTGAGAACTTCCTCCTGTTTGAAGTCAGTTACAAACGGATAAGGGAAAGGGATATGGCAAGGGGTTGGAAGGGCAAAGTCAAGGTGAACATCCCTGGATCAAATCCAGGACATTCCTTTCTTGGTGAAGGCCAGGTTCTGGCTTGGTACATTATTCACCTTTTTAGACAGTATGACAATCAATGCAATAATTCTGGAAATTATTTTACAGATAAACAGACAATAACTGTTCTTATAAATGAATTGAATTTTGTGTTCTGTTATTCCTTTATCACTTAATTTTTGGGAATTTTATTCAAAATACAGGTACTAGATTTCTGCTCTCTTATTGTATAAGATGGATCTGTGTCCGGAATGCCAAAAGAACTAAGGAATTTAGCTATTGTCTAGGGTCCCGTACCACATTAAATGGAATTCTTCTATGGTTACGTTGTTTTCGTATATCAGGCTGTCTGACTGTCTGTCAAGACACGTTATCTCAGGAACGCGTGAAGGTATCGATTGAAATTAAACCCCAGGACTTTAGTCCCTTGAAGCTGAGAAAAAGTTCAAAATGAAAGAAAAAAGATACAGCCGTTTAAGCCACAAACACATACTTCGACACTCAAGACAATCAAAATTCATAGGGTCCATTCCGTTAACCCAAAACCATAATATTTGGCTTAATACTACTAATGTAAGCAAAAATCTAAAACTTTAACAGGGTCTTTATCCAATTGAGCTAACCGTGCCATGCAATCTTATTTTTTTGGGTTTAATTAAACAGATTTTCTAATAATATATATTTTTTAATTCTTTTCAAGTTAGCTACTTTAATCTCACCTGATGATGCAGTCTAAGGAACGCTAAATCGCTTTAAGATTTAAATAAAGTGTTCTATTTATGTCGAAGAATGATTTGTACGGAACCCTCGGTGGGCGAATCCGACTTGTCCGGTTTTTTTGATAAACCTTCACTCTCTGCTGCTACGCGCAAATATTTAGCACGTTTCTGCAATATATTTCACAAAATAAATCTCTTTGGACACATTGTGTAGACGTGGCATTACTCGATAACACAGCAATATAAAGCCGTTCTTACATTGAATTTGTTTAGGAAATTTCTCGAAGCCCCACTTCTTGTAGGGGCCAAGTTATTTCAATATAACTGGAACATAACTATATTTTATGCAGCAACGATCAATACAATTTCTCTATTAAGGGCTCTTCTTGACAATATGTATTATATTCGATAACTAAGAAAACAAGACAGATAATTATATAAAAAATTAAAATCTTTTTCTCTTATAATGATATTAATATTAGAACATAATTATTTTTAATACATTTCCCCTATTTAGGACTTCTGAACAATGACTTATTTATTTTATAACTAGGTACCTGTAAGTAGGATTTAGCATCCGTGATAGCCCAACCTCTGCCTCCAATTACGGAGGGTGTGGGTTCCAATCCGGTCCGGGGCATGCACCTCCAACTTTTCATTTGTGTGCATTTTAAGAAATTAAATATCACGTGTCAAACGGTGAAGGAAAACATCGTGAGGAAACCTGCACACCAGGGAATTTTCTTAATTCTCTGCGTGTGTAAAGTCTGCCAATCCGCATTGGGCCAGCGTGGTGGACTATTGGCCTAACCCCTCTCACTCTGAGAGGAGACTCGAGCTCAGCACTGAGCCGTATATGGGTTGATAACGTCGAAGTAGGATGCTATGTTAACATATTAAGTTTAAATTAAAAATTATATTTCTACTATTAGACCAGAATATTTTATGCAGGAACGATCGTCTCTATGATCTATTATCAATATCCATCATCAAGATACAAGACTACAAAATTAAGCTTAATTATCAAGCACTTTTGAAAAGTCAAGTCAGTCAAGTTTTACTATTTTGGTTCTTGTTGTTTTGTGTTGAAATTTTGTGTTTTTTATCTACCTTTTTTTTTTAATTAGCATTAAATCTGTATTCTAAACGGATGACAACCCAACAGATGTCAATCGAACTACTGGTCTCTCGGATCTGAGGCCCTTAATCATAAACCTTTTGAAGCTTAAATTAAATTTTGAACTATTTAAAAAGTGTCACATAATAATATAAGAATAAAAAAATCAATATGAGCATGCCCACGGCGAAACATCGTTACCGTGAACTATCGTATGCTTTCAGCCCTAATGACACGGAACCAGGGCTGCCACTCGGGCTACATGCGAATTTCAAATGTTTTGTTCTTTGTTAAAAAAAGTCAAAATTAATGAAAAAGACCACCTGATTGTTTTTTTCTTAACAACATTCTATTTTTTTTAAAATATGAAACATGCTCACGCTTGATCGTGATCCAATTTGTTAGAATAATATGTATATTTGACCTAAGTTGAAAGCCTTTTAGCCGTAATTACATTTTCAAATACAAAATAATAATTGTTTATTCTTTACTAGCTGACGCCGCGCGGCTTCAACCGCGTGGTTCCCGTTTCCGTAGGAATACGGGGATAAAATATTATTATTATTACCTTCCTCGATAAATGGGCTATCTAACACTAAAAGAATTTTTCAAATCGAACCAGTACTTCCTGAGATTAGCGCGTTCAAGCAAACAAACAAACAAACTTTATAATATTAGTATATATAGATAAACCTTGAAGTTTTGAATGGCCAATGAAATCTTTTTAAACTAGTGAAAAGTAAAATTTAAGCCTCCAACTACTACTACACACTACCACACAGTACTGTCAATCAGATGAGTCTGACTCTTTCTACATACTTCAGTTAATTAAATCAGTTAAAACCTAAGTAAATAACACTGCCTGACTACAATCGTGCCTGGTAGAAAACAATAATAAGAGCACACTTGTCTACAAAATGCCCATTCACACTTGTCATGAAGGTGCCCAAATCATACGGGTCAAGAAACGCTGACGCCGGACATTCCACGTATTACAAACGTCGACGTGAAACATCACTAGCCCCTGCATTCCTTAAAGTTACAACGCTGTGACATCGTTCGTTTCCATGGCAACTTCGTTGTTAGTGACATTTTAATAGACTAGTTGGTACTTTTTTTTATAATGGTCTTATACATTAATTCATTATCGATCTACTAGACTGATTTCTTTTCATTTTTTTTTTTTGAGACAAGATGAAAATTTTAGTTTTTAAATATGTTTTTGACAATACGAGCCAAAACGCCTGTCGGCCATGACAGTCTATATTTCAACTGTTTCATGATTTCATCATCATCATCATATCAGTCGATGGACGTCCACTGCAGGATATAGGTCTTTTGTAGGGACTTCCAAACATCACGATACTGAGCCACCTGCATCCAGCGAATCCCTGCGACTCGCTTGATGTCGTCAGTCCACCTGGTGGGGGGTCGGCCAACACTGCGCTTACTTGTGCGGGGTCGCCATTCCAGCACTTTGGTTTCATGATGTCACTATAATAAATCCAATACAAATGGAGCGTTTGACAAAAATATTAGTTAACAATTAGTTCGACATTTAGTGAAAATTCGAATTAAGGCGAAAGTAAAAGTACTCGTCGACGAGTGCAAAATATCGGAATCCCGACCCGGGAACGATGACTTACAGGGGCTTGGTACGGGAATAATATACCTATAACAAAATCAGTCATTCAAAGTTTGTCACTCATAAATTTCAAGCTAACTTTGGAAGTTAAAATTAATTACCCGACACAATCGCTGTCGCAACTAGGCCACGTCGACCACGAACGAACATGTTCGAGAAAGTATAACAAGTGAAAGTCAATAATTGACCTGTTGTAGCAATTTTCGAAAATCGTTAACGTACTCTATCGGAAGCTTTCAGCCCTAATGACACGGAACCACAGGGTTGGCAGAAGTACAGGCACTAAATGTCTATTAAATATAATTGTGAACTTTAGCAATTAGTAACTGCTGGGCTATTCTGTAACCATGTTTTGTAGTAGTAGTAGAAGTACCTGAGAAGGTCTTTTCTGACTAGTTGGAGGGGGGTTAAAAATAAAAAGAAATCATATAAAAAACCTCGTAGTTCTGAAAAATATTATTTAAGCAATATTGTTTTCTTTTTTTTTGTATTATTAAATATGGTGTGGAACATCGACCTTAAAAAGCCACTGCTTTATCTCGACAATTGCTTTGAATCTTTAACATTTTTTTTTCATTTGGGCCACTGTGTGTTGAAAATTCATCAGATTTTTACATACAAATTCAATGAATTTTTTTATCATATTTTAATAAAATATTTTTTTAATAGTATGCATTCCGCAGCCCTGTGTTCAGTTGGCTTCGTTTACGCAGCGACAGTTTGGAAAACACTCAGACGCTGCTCCCCGCCTTGTTATAAAACTGTTTGACGAACACTGTCTATACTCTTTACATGCACTCTATAATGCTACACATAAGAGCCAAATTGCAATAACGATTCACACACGCTTTGGAAAATAAAACTTTAACAAACCACTATTCACAGATTTAAAATCTACTCTATGGATTTAAATATAGAGTTGGTATTCGCATGGCTGCATAGGCCGTGCAAAAGTTTACAGAACTGACTTCACAGTTACGTCAAAACTAAATGTCATACTTAGGAAGTAGGAACAGTATTCGCGCTCCCCACATTTATATGTTAAGTGCGCGTGCACTGGATAACTCAGTAAGTATCTTGTTGTATGCCATGTTACTACTGTAATACTTTTTTTGTACAAGTTACTTAATTTAAAGTTAATAATATGATTGAAATTAAGAAACTTGACATGCATTTTGTTAATTTTAATATCGTTCTGTAATATCTTTAAAATTATATGTGAATCGAATATTTGTCACAGCTGCGCAATTTTTTAATTATGTTCTTGTAACTCGATAGTGTGAGTTTCGAGTTCGTCTTGAAATTTACTCTTAGGGCCAGCGTATTTAAAGCGTATGGCGACGTCACTACGTTGCCCTACGCTTACGTTGCACGCACCGTAGCGACGCGTAGCTCAACGTAGCACAATGTAGCACATCGTATTGATACGTAGCTCATCGTAGTGTAGAGTATTAACTATTACTGCCGCGATAGTCTTGTTACACATGGATTCTCTTTCAATCATATCCCATTGAAGAGTTGAACACGTAACCTATCGATAACGAATGTCATTGCCATACATTCATTCGTTTTCGAAGAGTTAGCGATTGTAGAAAGAAAATAAAAAATAACATGGCTAGTGTGGTGTGATTGACATTGCTGACATTGAAATAGAATAGAAAATATAACACTTATAAGTTTTTGAAGACCTCTCTGGCTCATTACTTTGGTTCTTTATAGGAAAGTCCTGGGTTCGATTCCCATCTCGAGCCAGTATAGGTATTTATAATTTCTAAATTCGCTTAGGTCTGGTCTGTTGATAGGCATCAGCCGTGTTTAGTTAGCACCCTACCGGTAAAGACGATTACATATTACTTGAAATAGAAAAAACATGTACCTCTTCCAAGAAAGTCCTCCCATGTATGACTGCATCTTCACTTAACATAAGGTTAGCTTGGCGCAGTCACGAGCTAACTTTCCTTGAATAATGAAAAAATACGTGTGACACTCGAGGACTGCCCTGCCGAGGTAAAGCGGCATACCATTTTTTAACAACTTATGCAATTATAATTATTTATTAATTTAATTTATAATTTTTTTTCTTTGGAAAAGAATAAATAAATAAAAAAGTTCTTTACGTTGAGCTGGAATCGAACTCTGGTTTAAGAGGTTTTTCCTCTTAGTTTCACACTACTTGTCCAGTTGAGTTGATATGAAAACGTCGAAGTGTGTTAACTTGACGCACGGCTTGGTTTATTTTCGTTACGGAAGTTCTTGATTCGGTCGCCGCGCTCAAAGGCCGCGATAAAAGCTATGCAATCGCTTAAAAAATCAATATAATTAATTTGATAATAACGCGCTATGCCCCTGACATTGTTTCAATCGTTATATAATCGTGCTCTCATTGTTACAATCGTTGTTCCTGAATGTTTTTCTCATTATCTCAGAAGAGCACAGATCTCTGCTCTCAAACAACGAGCACACTTGATGTTATGTTATCATTGATCACGAACGTGCTGCGACGGAGTCACGGCATCTGATAAGTCGTGCGCTCTTAACCGATAAACTAGTTCAACATTAAAGAAAAGCTGCCAAACAATATAATATTAATAATAAAGACAGTGGGGTAACTTGTTTATCCGCTAACGAAAAAGATAGGTGTAATAATTATGCTTTCATTTCACTTACTCTGAAAAGTACTCGACATTGATGTTGTTGCCAAGTCCGTCCTAGTCCAGAAGCTTAAAGACGTCTTCTACTGCGGCTATAAATAGCTTCGAAGACGCTTCATGAGAAGGCTCAGAGTCACTCAGCGGGCGATGAAACGAGCTATGCTTGGAGTATCTCTGCGTGATCGAATCAGAAATGAGGAAATCTGCAGAAAAAACAAAGTCAACGACATAGCTCTACGACCTGCGAAGCTGAAATGACAATGGGCGGAGTAGATAGTTCGAAGAGCCGATAGACGTTGAGATTCCAAGGTGCTGGAAAGGTGACCCCGCACTAGATCCCGCGCAGTGTTGGTCGACTTCCCACCAGGTGGACTGCCGATATCAAGCAAGTCGCAGGGATTCGCTGGATGCAGCCGGATCAGGATCGTGATGTTTGGAAGTCCCTACAAAATTCCTATGTCCTGCAGTGGACGTCCATCGGACTGATATGAAGATGACGACTCTGAAAAGTAACTTTTGCTCGGCTATATCAGGCGTTAATAGTCGTTTTTAACGCTAAGGTGTTAAAAGTAACTGATTAGATTGTCAATCAAGGGTTAACTCGTCATTTAAAAAATGAAATACAACAGACAGAAAAACAAACTCACAAATACACAGAGTTAGCTAACCCCCGTTACCTTCAAGAATTAAAAATAAAAATTTAATAACCAAAACCACTCGAAAAGTCACTGCACACTTAGATCGGCAAAAAGTAATAACCACAGTACGAATATCAAACAAAATTTACAATTACAACCGACATTAATCCAATAACAAGTTGTGTGTTTGTTCGCTTGTTTGCAAATAAAACACAGCGTTTAATTCATAACTCCGTGTTTACACACGCAGTTCAATATTTGCGTGAACTGTTGTCTGATGTTCATTAAACAGCACAAATACTATGAAGCTTATTTGTTTTGTCTACGGTACAGTTAAATATAATATAGTGAATGGTAGTTATTTGAAAAGTAACTGGGTAGAACTACTTAATTATTTGTGAAGTAACATTGTAATAGCTTCGTAACTTGTAAGCATTGAGTTCAGAAAGTGACTAGGTAGAGTAATTATACAAATCAGTAAGTGTGAACGGTGTAATTATAAATTAATTAGTAGCATAATGAAGAATGCAGTAATCATATGTTAGAAGTCGGTGATAAGTTCGACCCTTTTACTGTGGAGCTATTAAGGCTTTATTATTTTATTAATCGATTACAAACATATCTCGTTATAAGGCGTGCTAAATATAATAATGGTTGGTAGGAGAACGAGTACATTCGACGCCGGTGGTTCTGGTGACACGGCAAATTGTGATCGGTGCTGCGATGGACATCGACAGATTGCCCAAAATCGATATCAGGTGACACTTTCATTGCTTCGAACTCAATAAAACTCAGGACAAATGTGAACTACGTTTGAAAGAGTCCGTATTTTCAATTGTTTCATCGTTCAATGAGACACTCAAACTGGGAACTTTCATAACACTTTTTCTCCATAAAATTCGGAATGGCAGATTCTTTGTTGTATGTATAGAAGTTAATGCAATTCTTGCCTCACCAATATGAATTCTAAGTTTGAAGCTGTATATTTTAACCATTCAACACAATTAAACATTCTATATATAGCAATTACAACTTTCAAAACCATATGTAAATGCAGATAGGTACTGATAAGTCTTCAGAATCGTGAAACGGCACTGTAGCGCATTTAAAATTTTTTGTTTGTTGTAATGTCTCTGACATAGCTCAGCAAGTCGCAAAGCTGAAATGGCAATGAGCTGGCCATATAGTTCGAAGAGCCGAATGAACGTTGGGGTCCCAAGGTGATGCAATAGTGACCCCGCACTGGAAAACGCAGTGTTGTGTTGGTCGACCCTCCACTAGGTAAACCGAAGACATCAAGCGGGTTGCTCGCAGGTCGAGACGGTTTTGTTTGAAAGTCTATGCAAGAGGCCTATGTCCAGCACGGATGGACGTCCATCGGCTGTTAATGATGATAATGATAATGATGATAATGATTAACACATAGGCTACTTTTTATCCCGAAAAAATCCATGGTTTTCCGAGATTTGCGAAAACTGATGATTTTGATGATATGAATGTTTGTTACTCTTTCACGCCTCGACTACTGAACCGAATTATCTGAAATTTGGTATTAAGATATATTATAGCATGGATAAAATGAAAAAATCTATGGTTCCCGAGGGATTTGTGAAAAACTAAATTCCACGCGGACGAAGTCGCGGGCGTCCGCTAGTTACCTTAATATATCTAAAACACACGACGTAAAGCTAATAAATTATATTATAACATGTAGCTAAACGTCTGTCTGCATGTGACCAGTAGTCGTACACAAAAGGAACAGTTTCCGTCATCCGCCAGCCGCGCTGGGTGATAGATGAAGCGGACCTTTGTAACGTGCTATTAACGATGTTGTAGTACATCTCTATTACATCAAATATTTTCTAGTAAACATTTTGTAAAATACTTTACAAAATATATTGTTATATTTTACTTCTCGTCATTACTTCAAAAAACTGCTTCAAAAATCGGCTCATTGATTTCGCTTTTTGTTATTGAGGGTTGAGGGAGGGTGGTTGTGGTTTAAGTTGTGTTATTAAATCATTTCAATCAATTATCATCATTAGTAGCATACATATATTCCAGTCATCTTAGTAATTTCACCTCGGAATATAATACTAGTATACAAAGTGCCAGCTGAATATATTTTGTATAAGCTTGTATATTGGCATTCTAAAAGTTGTCTCATAATAGAAGAATGCCCACGTCTATTCAATTTTGAGAACAAAGGTCACAAAAATAGATTTTTTGCAAATATCTCATTTCCTATGGGTTTTTAGATATTTGTAAAATAAAATTCTTACCTAATGTTGACTAAGATAACTGGATCACTAGGTCTTGTCAGAAGAAAAGAACCTTTAATTCCAAAAAAATAGTCGATAGCTCAACACGCATAAAATTGATTTGCAACTATTATTACACGCTTTATAGCTTCACTTGTAACTCTGTATTTATGAAAATCTTGGGATCTTAATTTGACCCACTTCCCGGTTTTCGATCAGGATGAAATTTTGCACATGCTCTGAGTTCTGATGACAATACATGACTATCTAAAAAACGTCATTACTAATCCAATATGGCGGCCTCCCCAATATGGGGACTGGCTGTTTAAAATCCACCCCCATTATATGGATATCAAATAAAAGAGTTTGCTGTCAGGAATATGAAAACAATAGTCACGTGACTTAAATTCAATATTTGTAATTTTTAGTACGTGCTAAAAGCGTATTTTTTTAGTTTTTTAAACTATTTAAAGCTATTTTGCTTTTCAGGGCGAATTCTCGAGTAATACTTGTCAGGAACTGCACTGCTCAGGGCATCCGGGTGCGAGATTACAGCTATCACCCGGACTTTAAGAATACCTCGAACAGTGCCTTCGCTATTGTTCAGTTGGTAGCTAGATACTAGATAAAAGGATTTTTTTTGACGAGAAAATAAAGGTACCTTATTTTTAACCTTTTAAGTTTAATCTACCCAATATATAGTTTTTAACGGCCTCCGTGGCGCAGTGGTATGCGCGGTGGATTTACAAAACGGAGGTCCTGGGTTCGATCCCAGGCTGGGCCGATTGAGGTTTTCTCAATTGTTCCAGGTCTGGCTGGTGGGAGGCTTCGGCCGTGGCTAGTTACCACCCTACCGACAAAGACGTACCGCCAAGCGATTTAGCGTTCCGGTACGATGCCGTGTAGAAACCGAAAAGGGGTGTGGATTTTCATCCTCCTCCTAACAAGTTAGCCCGCTTCCATCTTAGACTGCATCATCACTTACCATCAGGTGAGCTTGTAGTCAAGGGCTAACTTGTAAAGAATAAAAAAAAAGTAAAGTGTCTTACAATTTAAACAATACAATAAATTATAGATCGTTGCTTTATTTATTTTTGATATCACCAGATGTCATGTGACAACACCTACAGTTTAATAACCTTATTAAACTATACTTATAGCTTAGCAACTTCGTTCGTAACACTTTCGATGTTGCGCGCGGGGCGGGGGGCGTGTAGCGATGAATGAAAAACCCACGACTGATGCACGTCACTTCCCCGCACGCATTCACACCCGCGCAGTCTTTCCGCCCGTCGCCCGCATATCATGGGAATGTTATCAACGAACTTGCGAACGACTGTAGAATAATTGTAGTCATCGAAACCAAGACGGTTTCGATGACTACGACGACTTACTACGATTTCTGTATGTGGACCCTCTGTCTAAATACTGTTTTAATTGTGACAAATCGGTATTCAGTTCTATTTTCAAACCATCCAAATACTCGTACATTAAAATTCATTCAAATCGGTTCACCTGTTCAGAAAGAGTTAAACACACAAACAGAAAAACTGTTTAGTTTTTATGACCCAATGATTAAATACAACATTTTGTCAAATTCCAATTTCCCTTAGCAAATTAGCTACACTTAATTTTATTAAAAGACTAGCTGACGCCGCGCGGTTTCACCCGAGTGGTTCCCGTTCCCGTAGGAATACGGTGATAAAATATCCTTCCCCGATAAATGGGCTATCTAACACTGAAAGAATTTTTCAAATCGGACCAGTAGTTCCTGAGATTAGCGCGTTCAATCAAACAAACAAACAAACTCTTCAGCTTTATAATAGTAGTATAGATAAAGATTGTAGGGTGTAATCTCTGGATATACTGAACCGAATTTGAAAATACTTTAACACTAGAAAGTAAGTGTCATAGATTATATTTTATCGCCGTATTATCACGGGAAATGGAACTACGAGGATGAGACCGCGGGATGTCGGTTCATATAATTACGTTCACACGCACATATTTTATTTAACATTTCGCCGAGATCTCCCTTTACAGTGATAAATAGCATAAAAGTTGTTCATTGAAAATATATTAATACGCCCGGCGACATCCCGCTGAAAACTGACAATGGGCGAACATTATGAAGTTATTTACATCGCAATGTGTTTTAATTTGCAGATTTAACGCCGATACGTCCGCCCGCGCCGGGGGAGCGGACTCAGTTGCGTGCTGGTGCAAGCCGACGGTAACTTTGTTACGAACATACTGGAATGAGCGCCTGCTTCAGCCAGACATGCTTCATTTTTCGCTACTTAAAAATTCAACGGACGGCCTCCGTGGCGCAGTGGTATGCGCGGTGGATTTACAAAACGGAGGTCCTGGGTCCTACCCCCGGGTAGATTGAGATTTTCTTAATTGGTCCAGGTCTGGCTGGTGGGAGGCTTCGGCCGTGGCTAGTTACCACCCTACCAGCAAAGACGTACCGCCAAGCGTTTTAGCGTTCCGGTATGATGTCGTGTAGAAACCGAGGAGAAAGGAGTGTGGATTTTCATCCTCCTCCTAACAAGATAGCCCGCTTACATAATAAAGAATTAAAAAAAAAAAAAAACAAGCACTTTTGATACGTGTGTGAAGGTGGAAGCTGATCCAATGGCCTCCAAGCATCTTTATCATTGAGGAACTCATCAATGGTGTAGTAACCTTGACTAAGTAAAAGTTTTTTGACACATTGCTTAAAGCTATGCATTGGCAGATCCATCACAGTCTTAGGGATCTTGTTATAGAAGAGTACACCCAAACCTAGAAAAGATTTTTTTACTCTTTGGAGACGATATGCAGAAATAACTAATTTATGCCCGTGTCTAATAAGACGTCATGTCCGCGTACCTTTCATCGAGTTGTTGCGTATACTACCCCTCGATTGGTTTCGAACCTCAGCTTTCTTGGTAGAGATCGACTGCACGGTCTTTTCCTCTCCACCTTAACCAAAACTATCAGTTTATCCAAGTTATCGGGATGGCGAGCAATATAACCAAAATAACTTAGAATCATCTAATAACAGATAGCCAAGAGTCCACCAGTTTCAGCATTTTGAAACATATTCGCATTACCACTAGTAATGCGAAGCTGTTTCGAGACCGAGAAGTTTGTTCTTTTGGCGCTCCTCATTTTATGAAGACTGAAAGTTTTTCAGCTCATGCTAATACCTTAGTACGGTACGGTATCATAGCATATAATTTAAATCGTTGTGGCTTTGGAAGGCAGAAGGTTTCAAGAGGTCAGATCCTCAGTCCAATGATACGTATTTTCCACAGTCCAAATTACCGTATATATTATACCAAATTATTGGCTACTGTCCCTACTCCTAACTTAAGTAAGTAATTACCTATGGTAGCTCCTAGATACCTCTGCTAGACGCCTATTTATAGACTAACAAACTATCAGCAAGTCTGGTTCTCGTAGGCTCTGTTTCATTACGTTAATTCATATAAATCGACGGTAAATCAATCCGCGTTCAAATTGTCTGCCTTTTTCATAAAATGTAAAATATTATCGCATTTAATGAAAATATTACAGTATTTTTACAACGAAAATTGTTTATTTATAGTTACGCTTTAACTATTGCATGTCGTTCACTGACTATCAAATAATCTCACATGCCTGCAGCGCTAACGGCTTCACAGCCGGCTCGTTGCCGTGTTGATCTTATCGTGACCATCACACGATCAGTTTTATCGGCTGTCAAGCCGTTAGCGCTGCAGGCATGTCAGATACTTGATCTTCAGTGGCTGATTTGTATCGTATTGATGTAGGTTATTATTGAAATAGTAACAAAAAACGGTAACCTCTATAACTAAACGGTAAGTAAGCTGTACCTACTTAAAGGCTGAGAGGTCCTTTTTCCTTTCAGAGAATTGAAGGATGTAGAAAAATATTAGTCACGTTTTTCGTAGAAGAAGTCAATTAGACGACATTATACTCCACAACTAACACGTATTAGGTACTTCTGAAATAAGCACTTTCAATGAAATAGAATCAAAATATGCAAAAACGCCATAAAAATAGAATTATTTATATGCATTTTCACATGCAAACATGCAAAATCACATAATTCGATGTATACCGCCGATAATAATAATTTTAAACCATCAAAAAGCCACCATAATGTTTTGGCAATAAAGTACCCTAATGTTTTATTTCTTACTGTACATATTTTTTTCTAAATTACGAGTTTTCTGTTAGCTAAACATTTGTTATAAACGTTAAATTGTTTACATTTTAATATTATTTATTACATTATTATTTATTAGATTTTATCAGTTAAAGCGAATGTTTTAAGCTGAATTTTCCTCTGATTTTCATAAACATTTTATACAGATTGGCGAAAAAAATGCATGAACTTAACTGGGTTGAATAAAACGTAGACCACTTTGGCTTTGTCCCTGAAGCTATTCGGTTTATAATAGAGATGGCTGCATTTTATCGATAACCGAGCAATTTTTAGATGAAATAATAATAGACTTTCGAAGTTAAGCTGACGCTGCGATGTATTTAAGTCTATCTTATATTATCGTATTATAACTTGTTTATAATACTTCAGAAGTAATTAACCGTGAATCGATTTTTAGATCTACCATGACAAAGGTCTTATTCAAAGCTGGATTTTTAAATATATTTATATTATTAAAATCATACCATCGCTGCTGGCACTTGTTACTTTAAATATCATTAAGTAGCAATATTCAACATTATCTACAATGTTAAAATCAAAATTAAAATTCATTTATTTCAAGTAGGCTTAACTTAAAAGTACTTCTGAAACGTCAAGTATGACTATTTGTAAAGATTTTATCGCCGAGCCGAGAGCCGGCAAACACAACTAATTGTACTTTTGTTATATACTCAGCTCATAATTAAGTGCACGTTAACTTTAACGGTAAATAGTATACGAACTTGCATGCCTGGAGTAATATAGTATGTCTATAGTGTACCTAAAGACTATAGCTGACCTACAGTAGCGCGGCTCGATAGTCCATATTAGATTAGACGTATCGATATAAATTTATATCGATACAACCCACAGCCCTATGGAAAAGGTAAAACCTGAAGTGAGGACATTTCCAATAGATTAGTTCCATTCTCAAACGGTTCCACTCCGGAAGCTCTGAATGATTCCAACAAATAATAATTGCCAAGGTAACGGTTGGCGAATGCGCTGCGCAAAATTTTCTTATGCATTTTTTTAACTTCATCACCACCAATCACAAAACTTACCCAGATTTTACATTAAGTAGAGGATCCGAATATAAGACGACCCTACTACTAGATGAAACGTATCAAATTAAATATGTATATATACAAATACATGCCAACGGGTTATCTAAAAATTTCAGGATATGATAATGATGATGTCCGGAATTCAGGACTAATTTTTCGCAGATAAACCTGTACCTTGTTCGTACCTAATGAAATTTGAACTTAACTTTAATTCATTAACTAGACCAGGGCTAGTTACTAATATCGATTTACCTGTTTATACCCAGGGGTTGAGACGTAAAAACATTAGTCAAACAAAAGTTTTCATATTCTCTAGGCTTCAAACTTTCGCTCACTCGATTTTAATTTTGAAAACCCATTATTTCATAGCTCAAACATGTAGAATGGAGGTTACTACGTCATCGTATTAAAAGGTAGTTCTAATGGCGGGAAAATAATACAACAACGAATTGGTATAGCAAGCGGCCTGTAAGTTGAACTATGCGTAGTAACACATTTGCTACTTGGTTGTTAGCGACGTAAGATGCCACTAGTAACCATGGCAACATGTTAACGCCACTAAACTCCCGAAATATTTGTCATCGTCTAACACTTTTATTTGTTACTGTACCCGCTGTCATATTGGTTCCAATTACTTGCCGGAGTCTATACACGGCTGCAGTAAAATACATAGTTTAATTTTAGTATTTAGAGGTAGGGAACCATGAAATCGATATCCAAGTAAGTATGCAAGTCCGTTTCGCCGTAAGGGAGGCAGAAATATGAACACTGTTCTACGTCGGGACACATTAATCTGGCTTATCGGCCACGGCGTCCAGCAGTTCCAATACAGATATTTTACAATTACAGCTACCGTCTGCCTCTGCGCTGTAACGGCACGATCGATGTTTTATCATCTCTATATAGTCCTTCTATTCCGCTTACAATTACTAATCTACGATGCATAGGAATAGAAGAATAGAATATATCGAATTTAAAAAACGTTATACTGTACAACATACTGCATAACTTTTATTGTTTACCTAACTAAACCAGAAATCTACTTTTACTACCGGCCCTTAGCGGTTGTACTGATTTAAGACGCGGTATCAACGGAATATTGATTCTATACATTATATACGATAAAAACGGAAGAGTCAATATGAAGTTAGCAACATTTTTCTATTATGCAGATTGACATCTTAATGATTATGCATCATAAAGTATTCTAACTGTCGGTCGATTTTCAAAACATCCAAAGCCAAACTAAAATCCATACAGTCACGTACACTGCATGGATTTTTGTTTGGATGGTTGTTACTCTTTAACACCGCAACTACTGAACCGATTTGACTGAAATTTGGAATGGAAATAGATTTTATTCTTGTTTAACACCTAGGCATATACTTTTCATCCCGGAAAATCCATGGTTTCCAAGGAATTTGTGATAAACTAAATTTCATGCTGACAAACTCGCGCGCGTTCGCTAGGAATCGTAATTTAAAGGATTACACACTACTTTATTTTAAAAAAATAAAGTAGTATGTAATCCTTTAAATTTTAAAGCTACTCGCCCATCACGAATCCGAAATGCACCACAAAATCAAGATTAATGGAGATGCGCTGTGGGATTTTGCATTTAAATGTGTACGTATCCATTTTGTGCAATGAATAAAGATATTTAAGTATGAATTAAACAGCGGAACGATGATATCATACATTTTAAACGCGTCAACATGAAGATTGACCGACTGTAATATAATGTGCATTTTGGTTTTACGCTTTTGTGGACGTTCAGAGAGTATATAAACGCGTCCATTATTTATTAATAACTGGTAAAAGAAAAATATAACTATGGTTATTATTTTATTCCTTTCCTAAAATAAAATTATCGAAAATGAATTGTAGGTAAATTAACTACTTATAAAAAGTAAAACATTATCACCCTAAGCTCGCCAACCCGCATTAGAATAGCGTGATGGGTCTAAACTGCATACTCTGCTGTTTCATAACTGCTAAGATGTAGAATGCTCTTCTAGCGTCTGTGTTTTCTGACACCTATAATTTGTGCATCTGCAGGCAAGAATGAAAAGTCATCTTCTAGGCAAGCGCGGCATGGTTGTAGTCAAGCGCAAACCTATCCAAGATAAAAAAAAATATATACCATACCATATCTCTGATATGGTATATATTTTTTTTATCTTGGATACCATATCTCTGATATGGTATGGCGTTAAAATATACTGGTAATGGAGATGATTGTATTAATGAATTTAACTACCACCATCACTATCACTATAGATTTTAATGATAATGACCGAGGCGCTAGGCTTATCGTGTTCTTGAAGCCACGGGGGTTTACCAACTTCCTATCATCATTCGAACCCGAAATTCGTGATCCGTAAATTCTGGACCAATGAGACAGTCTTGGACCAACCCAAATGTTAGTTCATTTGCTTAAGTAGTAGTCCACAAGAACCCAAGACCTTTTGTACCAACCCAAGACTTGTTGTATCTAGATTCAAAGTTAGTATCGCGACGGTACCAGGCAAGCAGCAGTAACCAGGTGTAATTGTGAAATATCTGTATACAGTGCGAAGCCGATAAGCCTGATTAATGTCGACACATTGGGGGATCGAACCTTTATTTATTGGATAGCTTTGAACTTATTTTAAAACAAGACAGCCGTGCGATAATATTTCGTAGAGATTTACAAACTACTTACGAGTATCCTATTAATATTTCTCAATGTGAAAGTTTGTACTTTTAATCATCATCTCGTACTTATTCTACTGCGTGTGTACAAATCATCATTATAGCCTACAGACTCAGACCTCTCTCAGTAACTATATAGAGCTTAGACCCATCACGCTTCTCAAATACGGGTTGGTCGGCTAAGGATGAAAATGTAAATTTTTATTTGTGTGTATATATCTAGATAATTTAGTGTACACATTTTGTAGTACGAGCAAGTAACCTGCTATTTCTTGGTTATATTAAAACAGTGCCCAAGTGGTAGATACTCAGATGACGTCCATATTAATCATCGAAATAGATGTAAACCTATCCGTACAGTTATTTCAATTACATAGACAGCACCTTTGCGGTCTTCGGAACCTGTAGGATGTTTCCTTAGAATGTCCTCTGTATAGGCGGATTTCCATCCACATAATTGTAGTATTAGATGGATCACGTTTGTAAGGAAGTCGTAAGCGAGTATTAGAATAAGGGTCTTTAGCCATGTGGCACGTCGATTCTCTTTCTACAGACTACTAGCACTTTGAAAATTAAAAAACTATATGGGAATGACAGATCCGATCGACAACTTGGTGAAATTACTGTCATTCCCATATATTTTTTTAATTTTCTAAGCGTTTGCGTTTGTAGAAAGAGAATGGACATGCCACATGGCTACAGACCAAGTATTTTATGGAGCTTGTGAGAACCAGACCTTCGTGGTTTTAGAAAAGCTTGATTTATGTCATAACGGGTTGTGCTCCTACCAAAGGTAAATACGGTTTGATTTGAATACCTATAGATGATGGCTTTGCGAGGTAGCAGGTTTCAAATGCTAGATATATGAGTTTTCAGAGAAAATATAAAAAAAATCTTTTTTTATTATTTCTACGCCTGACCTTCTATTCGCCTGACACTTTTATTGAGATCTTTTAAGTTTGATCTATGTCCAAGAGAACTAAAGACATCATGTCCCCATTTTTTTATATTATGCCGAAAAATATCTATTAAGAGAGTGTAACTTAAGCCCCACATTTTAGAGACCATCAGCCATGAATCAACATTGTGGTCACCACAACAATAGCCATCATTACGTGGGTCGTGTAATCGGAGTACATTGGCACACAATGGCCGCTTTGTGGTCTCAAGTTTTGGATCTAGCTTGTTATCCATTGTTCAATACTTGAATATATATACAAGTCTAGACTGTCTACGAAACTTCGTTATAGGGTTGCACAATCAAGTAAAATTTACAACAAATCTGTAAGACAGCAATTGTGAAGCCTTCACAATATAAAAAAAATGTTATTAATTAATAACATTTTTTTTATTTTGTGAAGGCTTTCATCATTGATGCTAAATATTGCAACTAACTTTTTAAGAAGTTGCGAATCAATTATCAATTATTAAATTACAACTAATTTAAATTAAAATTAAACTAAGTACCCAGTCTTGAAGTGCATTTTGTTTCCAAGTTTTTTTTAATATAAGCGTGAGCTGTTATGAGACATGCCCAATACCTATAGAACACGACATGCTTCTAGCATAGGCACTCGTATAGTGCTATGTTAGAACCAAGTCGTGTTCTTACTCGTAGCATGCCATGAAACTCACAAGCAATAACTAGTCCAACAATCCTATCGTTTCTGTCGGGTTACAATTTGAATGTGTGTTTAAGCAAGTTTTGATTGGCCCAAACAAAGCGATGCACCTTGCATTGCAATCTGCAATATCTGGATTGTCGAATAGTGCTGAGAGACACACTCAAATTGTCATGGCTGACCGTTCCGCAATCACTTAGTGGCGACATATTGACAGTCATCACTAACCGAACGATACGTACGGCACAATCAATGTCCTAAACCAACCTACTGAATATGAGTGGATTGGTGGGTCATTAATATTAGAATCGCCAGTGTTTTTGCCACCATTCCACGTAGACATGATTTTTTATAGATAGAATAACTTAGCTTACGTTTCTTGTAATGGGCAAACATCGACATAACCAATCCATATCCGACTTAGTGTTGAGCACGAGTCTCCTCTCAGAATGACAGGGGCCACCATGATGGCCCAATGCAGATTGCCAGACTTCACACACGTATAGAATTAAGAAACTTCGAAGGTATTCAGGTTTCCTCACGATGTTTTTCCTTTACCGTTGACTGAAATGAAACAGTAAAAAATATCTTCAACAAATGAAAAGTTAAAGGTGCGTATCGGATTCAAACCTACGCTCTCTGAATCGAAGGCAGAGGTCATATTCACTTAAGCCCACTCAAGCGCCCCTTAAAAAGAAAGGGATATGGAACATTAATGTACTTGGAAAGGATAAATAAAAATTAACCCCGAAAGTATTCTTCCAATAAAAATAAACACTCGATCTCCCAGTCCTAATGACTCTGAGGAATTCGATATCCGTTCGCTAAAATTATCCATTTCAACTTTCCCGTCTCTAATTTTGTACAAAAGCCACTTTATTCTGCCGCCCGATGTTGTTGCGGAACGACAGCCTGTCATAGCCAGACGTACTCAGTAGCGCGCACGTCTAAGACACATGAACACACAAGGTTTCACATGAACACACAAGGTTTCACCTGAAAACCAGCGCCACAGCTCGCTGTGGCATCGTGCTGAGGTACCTTTTTTGTCCACGACCAGATTTTTGTATGTTCTGTTTGTTTATTTTATTTTATTACTTGTGTATGGACAAATAAAGATATTCTATTCTATTCTATATAGACGCAAAAACGCACTGCGTACCCTAAAGACTCATAACGAACCCATATCGGAGAAGGGTTTTTTCATTTTGTACAATTTGTACGCATAGTGCTTACCTGCCTATGTGCGTAGTTAAAAACCTTGTGCACACCATACCTCACTTTAAAAAGGTTGAAAGTAAGTTAAAGTCATGTCCTATCATAAGGGAGTGTGGTAGGCAATTAAGGAATATAAACTGTGTCGTTAGCAAGTTTCAAGGATGTGGGTCCTTGAAACTTGCTTGCTTGAAACCAACAATTACAAAAGTAATATAGAAGTATAAAATGTAATTTTTTGATGATTTTGTACAGTATATCATAAGGAATTATATCTCCAGAAGACAGTCACTTAGCTTCGCGGCAATTTTTCGAAAAATACCGCTAAAGATCAATCTAAAAGTAGCGAAGGCAACGATTATATATTATTAAGTATTAGCGCACACATGCAGAATTTTGTGTTCAATTACATTATATATTTTTTTATATTATATAGTTTTTATACTTCCAAAACACATAACTCGACATTGTAGACAATATACACGAATATTTAAATAACTTTCTTTGTTTACTATGCGACTAAATGAAATTAAGACAATTAGCCACTTTTGTTCGCCTCACTTTTGACGCGTTTGTGACACATAATAGTATAAAATCTCATCATACACGATACCTATGGTAGGAGCATGGACTGAAAAATTTTTAGACTTCAACGCGGCAGGTCTGGCTATCGCAGACTCTTAGTCTATTAGTTAGACACTTATTGCCGCAGACATAGAGCCCGATAATCCGGCAAAATTAAATTGGTACACAGAGCTCACTACACCAGTGTAGCCAACCTTGAATTTTTATTTTCGCCCGGTTGTATTGGAAAAAATATCCAAGTTAATTTTAATTAAAACTAGTCTAACACAAAAAAAAACTGTTAGCTATATTTGTCGCAATTCATTTAGTGCCAGTTACTATGACTCAACCTTAGGTCATTTCAAAAATAGGTACCTACTAAATATCAACAGCTTCTTTTAGACGTTATTAGCTGACGCTTAGGTAATACCTATTCATAATTATAACTTTCAAATGTTTCTTATATAGAGTACTAAATATTAGTAGTTCAAAATGCAGTGTTATCTAAATAATGTATTGAAAAATATACCTAATGCAAATTAATTCATGTAAATTACATATTTTATTTGCATGTCAACTAACTAAACTATCACAATTCTGATCGAAGCTAAAATTGCGTTTTTTTTTAACAGCGGGCAACATTTAAAAAAAATGTTGCCCGCTCATCCACGTGAAGTTTGCGGTGAAACGCGCGCCCCCTAGCGCCAGGAAAACGCCAACTCCGGCGTAAACACGTACCGCAGCGATATTTTTAAGAACACAGACCTGAAAATCCTCCAGGATCAAGCAATAAAAGCGCAAAAAATTTAATCCCTCGGCAAATTACTGAAGCCTCCAGAATTCGCATAAGCTAAGGAGAAAATACTCTCGAGTTGCGGACACAGTTCCCGACCAATTTGTACGAATCTGTCCCATTTCCACCTGGCCGTTGTCGCCTCTCTGTTCCGTCGGTACATTTATAATTCATTCGTTCTCTCACGACCCGAGCCGACATCCGAGTTTAAACCCCATCGGAGGATACGTCTATAATGCTACTAAATTGTAAATGACCATTCCCGACTTTGAGAACTTCGAATTTGGAGGTGTTTAAATTATTCATCTCAAATTGGCTGCGTGCCATACGGCTGTGGTTTCATGAATAATTTAGCGTTTTGAAGCGCTAAGGGTGCTGCTTGATAACGTTTAATTTTATTTCCACGTGATATTACCTATCCTGTGGGCGGGTTCCGTGGAGCTCGTTCGGAAGCGAGCGGGTTATAGAGCGGTAACATAATTTTAAGTCTGACGTCCTTTGCACGACAAACTTGATAATGTCAAAGACTTCTAGTTTCAATTTTAGCGACGTAGGTAATGTTTCCTAAGTGATATTAGGTTCGTTCGAGCAGGTTTCACGGATCAGTTATACAATTTACTAGGAGACAATCGGAACTTTATTATTAATGTCTAAAGCCCAAACGACTGGCTGATAGTGGTAGTCTAGAGTAGAGAATAATGATAATAATAAAACTTTTCAAACAGTATCTAACTTGGTATTATTAGCTTAAAATATCATACAATATGAATTTCTAATAAGGTTAGGGAGAATGTTCGTAGCGTTTTTACATTTTATAAAACATTCATTCGAGTAATGTATCAGGCTGTAAAAAACAACATTTTGGACACCACAAACTTCGAAGAACGGAGAACGTTTTAAAGGGGTGTCTACAGCACGAATGGTGGTTTGATTAACAAAGTTGACGTTACACCAACGTTAAAATACGTCAGTGTTACGCCCTGGGATTGCAATGTTCTTTTTTGTGTTGCACTGGGAACTGGGAAGTGTTCGAAAAGAATGCCACGGTCAATAAGGCAATCTACATAGTTCAACTACATTGAGTGAAAGCTACAACCGAAACGAGTCTCATCTATATTCTAACCGTTTACTTAACTATAAACAAAAAAAACAACACGACATTCGACCATAAAACTATCATGTCACCTGTTAAAAGTTGTTTATTTTTAACAGGTGAAATGTCACACGTTGTGGTGTTCCAAAATCGGAAAATATGCTAAAATACCGACGTTAGTAAAGCCCTGTTTTTGAAAAAACGGACAAAAAAGTAACATATACGCACGTCGAATGCGACCGAATTCAATACATTTCCGGCCCCGGAGCCATAGACACGACAGAGCTCGCGAGCCGTAATTTGAAAGGGCCGTTTGAAACAACGACGGAAGCGGCAATGATATATAAATATTTAGATACAACAACGAAACTTATAAATCAAAGTTCAGTATGCTTATTATGCGTGCTACGAAATATCTCGTGAAGCATTGAAAATATCGTTCTCTCTTTGCAACGAAAGAGTGATATTTTTGTTTACGCAGCATTGGTCGACAATAATATGTTTTTCCCTCTTCATAAATAAATATGTCATTGACGCACAGCATTTGTCCTTTCTATCGTCAGTCCCATACTCTTGCGATTGATTATTGTCTAATTATTATCGCACTAAAAACATTTTCATGTAAAGTAAGTAATGCCAGTGGGATTACACATTGCTTACATAAGTTCTCAGATTTTATAGAGAGCTAAGGCAACACAACCTTCCCCAACATTCTCTAACTCTATCATAGGGATATGGAGCCTGGCCCACCACGCAGCTCTAATACGGGTTGGCGCGACTAGGGTGATAATGTTAATGATAATGATAATGACTGGAACCGACGGCTTAACGTGCTCTCCGAGTGAAGATTTCATACGGGAAAGAAAAGCCTGATATTATAACCAAGCTCAGGACTCTAACCCAGGACCTAGTGATTTAAAGCCATATAGCCAAATCACTAGAGCGGGAATCCACAGCTCGCCTATTCACTAATTTGGTCTTTAATAACAAACTATGAAAATAAACATCAAAAAAATCAAATCAATTGAGAAATGTTAACTAACTACTGTATGATATCCAAGAAAGTCGAAGGGTTGTCAGTAGGCACCGGATGACATTTCGAACATACGTCAAAGTTAGTGAATTAGCCTTGGCACGTCCCGTCATGTCTAGGTGTCTATATATCAGTGGTCGATGTCCGCAACAGTCACAATCACTGGCACTAGTACGTATCTACTCCCAATTGCCAGTATAACAGCGAGGCGATTCAATTATTTCGTTTCAAATGCTCTGAATATACTTCTGTCCTCGCTAAACGTTCCTGATTCTATAATCTAATAGTTTCTATAAACCATTTCCCTCTTGGTTTTTTTTTTTTGATTTTTTTCCAGTGGGTTAATTTGGATCCCTTTTTTTCTTTACAAGTTAGCCGTTGACTACAATCTCACCAGCCCCCCTAACCAAGTGACCCGTCGATTCTCTTTCTACGATCGCTAACGCTTCGAAAACTAGAAAGATGTATGGGTAATAGGTATGGTAATGACAGATCTTGATCACGTGACCTGTCGATAGCAAAAAAAATATATGTCATTCAGCATCTTTCTAGTTTTCGAAGCGTTAGCGATCGTAGAAAGAGAATCGACGTGCCACATGGCTAGGGGAGCTGATGGTAAATGATGATGCAATTTAAGATGGAAGCGGGCTAACTTGTTAAGAGGAGGATGACAATCCACTCCCCTTTCGGTTTCTACACGACATCGTACTCGAACGCAAAATCTTTGGCATCTTTGCCGGTAGGGTGGTCTACCGGCAAAGATGCCAAACTAGCCACGGACGCGCGCACACTACTGCGTCACGGAGGCCGTCAAAATCCCATTGTAAGTATATCAAGGGGTTTTTTTACTTTTTAATATTGGTATAACGAATAAGTAATGATTGCCATGTTGGTCAATATTTGTCAATGTGTCTCACGAGGTCGTCGTGGTCTAGTCGATCGGTCGACAATGAAATCCAGAGCTTTTCTTTCTTTTATGTACAATTCTCAAAGCAGTACAATTTCTCAAAGTTAGAAAGTTGGTAGTCCCGGTAACATCATGAACATCTGACAGTGGGCGTTAAAGAATTTAACACTATCACCAAGTTATTAATTAACCCTCATTGCCTCCACCTCTTACGTCGGTATACGATGCTCCTCTGTTACCCTGGTACTTTGTTCGACACCTTTAAGTTACGTCACTATTTCTATCAATTTACTTTTTTAGGCTGCATAAAAAAACTTCGTTCCAACAACACATGCACACTACACTGATCGTCAAAATCGTAATCGTAATACCATTTGCAGATTGCATACACACAGAGAGCGAACGAAGCCATTTGTTTAAAACAACAAGCAAACAACCCAATGCAACTCCAGTGCTATTGTATGTACCTACCAATATTCCAATTTCAAATTGGCAGTATCGCCGAGCGATTCAATTATTTCGTTTCGCCTCGAAATACTCTACAACTATGTAGATACCTGGTTCTAACTTTCGTAGCTAGTTATATAACTTACCTACGTTTTAGAGATTGTGTATTTAGGTAAACATACACATACTTAGTTAGTTTACTAGCCGACGCCCCGTAGTTCCCGTTCCCGTGAGAATACGAGACACAAACTTTACCTCTTTAAAATATTTGTACCTAATTTATTAAACAACTAGCTGACGCCGCGCGGTTTCACCCGCGTGGTTCCCGTCCCCATAGGAATACGGGGATAATATATAGCCTATTACCCTCCTCAATAAATGGGCTATCTAACACTGAAAGAATTTTTCAAATCTGACCACTAGTTCCTGCAACTAGCGCGTACAAACAAACTCTTCAGCTTTAATTATTAGTGTGATCAGATATTCGAATTCGATGCTCTGTACTCTGGTAGATACGTACGTTCGAACTACTTTAGTAGGTGGTCTGTGTACGTACGGTAATAAAGTCCTTTCTACTTGTTTCTACTTACCAAAAACTTACGAGTCCTTTGCCAAAGTTTCGCCAAGATGGTAGAAAAGCTTTGTGTTACCGTACCGCGAAATGAGGCGAAAAACCTTTGATTCGCGCCTACCGGCTTTATGACGTCACGTCTGCTTTCAGAACGACAACATTAAAAAAAACAACTTTTAAACTACACTACTCTGTTACCAATCTTATTTCTTTACAATAGAGTACAAAATAATTTACACAGCAATGTTAACGGTAGAAAATTCTTGGTTGTTTTGTACAAAAGACTGATTGTGAACGGAAGCCCCGTGAGGTGTTGCTAGTTATTTCTCCACAGTTTGAATCTTCTGTGTTCTATTTTTCTTTACATATGTAGGTTAGGTACCTACTCCAATTTCAGGTTAATATTTTTCATATTTAGTAAATGATTGTTCTAGGAATTCCCTGCAAAACTTAATAAATCTAGATATTACTTTAATAGCCTATGTTACTCACTGATAATGTAGCTTTCTATTGGTGAAAATTTTCAAATCGATCTAGTAGTTTTTGACATTTGATTTGTTACTTAAACAGAACAAAAAATACAAATCTTTCCGGTTTATAATATTAGAGTAGATTTGACAAAACTTCTCAGAACGGAACACGTAACAAACAAAGACAGATCTGTTTGTTACTGGACTCATCACCAGGGGTCTAGCTACCGCCGTATCTGCCAATCAGTGGTACGGGGCTCCCGGACAGGACAGGGGCCCCTTACGTGTGTAAGTAAAAATTAGTAGGTACAAGTAATTTACAACATTACTTAATCTGGTGCTGCTTCCCAAAGAAAAAACATAAGAAAACTGCAAAAAATACAAAAGTAAAAAAGCAATATGTACTTTGTAAGTAAAGGAATTGGGGAAAAAGCCTAAGACATTTTTCGCTTGTTTATTGGGCCCTCCAACTAATTTTGATACAGGACCCCTCTAAGGCACGCTACGCCACTGCTCATCACTCATGATAACAAAGCTTCATCAACAGCAAGACCATTTTAAATCTTATTTCAAGGTCTAATTTAACAGAATCGAATTTATAATATTATAAACACAGAGTAAATGATACAGAATGATATAGCGTGAGTCTTTATAAGCCGCGTGGTGAAGCCGGTGAAACCCATAAAAAAGGTCACGCGTCTCTTTGACAGCTACGACACCGTCGTGTTCCGTGCGCTCCATCGGCCTATTATTCTTAATCAAATATTATAAATTAAACACCGTACGAGTTTTTAAATAACTTTAAAACTAAACATATTATTGGTATATTTGTTACCCGACTGGAACCGAACCTGTAACGTTCTATTCTACGTAACATCGGTACTTACGACCTTAGGTCGGTAGTACGTAACAAAAGCTTTATGGGATTGGTTTATCGAGAAGGATCTGCCGGTGAAAACTTCCTGGCAAATCTGTGTAAGAAGTAAGAATAGCTCGAAGCAATTTAATACTCGTATGAGTAGGATAAGCTTAACTGAGATCGATTGTAGAAATATGTTAGGTGAAAAAGAAACGAATTTCATCCGAACGAAGTAACAATTATGCCAGTGTAGTGTGTACTTTGTAGTAGGTGTAGTATTAGTTTAGTAGATAACATTGTAAGTAGATCGAGTTAACGAGATAGTAGTAGATGTGTTTTCAAATTTGGTAATCCAAGTTAACCAATATAAAAAACCAAAACGATATCCGCTGTGTTGTCAGACATGACGTGTCAGTCTTATTATTAATGTGTGTTTTGTACATAAAGAGCTAATGCCCGATAATTGTGATGTTGTATTATACCAGTAGCACATTAATACGTTTACTGAAGCTCAAAAATTTTATAATTTAGTCATAATAATTGTTAAATGATAAAAAATTACTCGTTGTACATTTCCGTTTCTGGCGGATGTTTTGTTGTCAGGTTTGACGTGTACGATAACCTAAATAAATTGAAAAGTTAAAATCTTGAACATATTAGCTGGCAGTGCTAGTCTATTTAATAAATTCGGGTTTTACATTGGCTATGGTTTGGAACGAAGAGAAGGGGTGCGGTGTGGGGTGCGGGGACAGGATACTGTCATTGTCATTGTGATTGTTTTGTTGTTAGGATTTTTAAATTTGAATTGAAATTAAATTGATTCGTTTTCGTACAATCTTTATTCTTACTTCTTGAGTGTAGACTGTAGAGTGAACTACTGTGTTAATGTACTAAGTATTCATTAAACAAATATCGAATATAATTAAATTTAATTGTAAATTATAGTGATTAACTGTTTGTGTTGTCTTTTGTCACTTGTCAGTAATTATTTTATTAAAAACACGTAAAACGTAAGTATGCTATTGAGATTTAATATAATGTAATCAATTTTTGTGCTAGTGTTGTGTAATAGTGTTGTTTAGTTCTAAGAACAATAATTTTAATTTAGCATTTAGGTGATAATTTTAGTGCGCAAAGTGCGCTTTCATTCATGGTTTAAAAGAAGTCGGCTAATTAAAGAGCTAACAATATTTGAGAGTTATAATTATTGTCTTCTAAGTACTTACCCTTTCTCCTTCAAGGAGCGGGCATAATTTATTAATCAAATAATCAAACAACCTACCACTCTGCTCCATTGCGGTGTGGTAGAAGACATACTATATTAAATAAACTAGTAGTAACTTTTTGATCCAGTGCTTAGCTCATGTGCGTTTGCATCAGCAGATCCTGATTACTTGGAGATTACTTGGAAGAATGAAAAGCCAATATGGCTTTTCATTCTTCCAAGTAAGGCAGAGCAAAAATTCTGAACCAGGAGTTGGGAAGTGGGTGTTCGATCCCACTTAGGTTTTAAGCTGATGGTACCAGCCATTATCACTTATGACAACTTGTGGTTTTGGATAGAGAAGGCTTAAGATCAATTCCCAGCTCGGGTGAAATTAAAAATTTCATATTTTCTGAATATAAAGCTAGTAGTGGCAAAACAGCACCAGACAAAATTATAGTATGCTTATAATTGTATCTTAACAAATTGTCATATTAATGGAAATATAATATCTCTAATACAGGGAATTGCTATGAGCAATGGCTGCTGAAGACTTCAAGTCGTTGCTGCAAGTGTCTCCGGCCCTCACCAATGAGCTGCTCAGCGAAGCCCTAACAGAGTGGTTCAAAGAGCCTGTCACTTTCACACATTGGGAGGTAATTTCATATTGATTCCTTCATTTTTGAAGTTAACACTGCTCTGCTCAAATCACAACAAAATATACCTAGTATACACAATTGCATGGCTCATTGCGATGTAACACAGATTGCAAAACTTCAGGATACATAAAAAAAGCTTACTGCTAAAATCACAAAAAACAGTAGTAAAAAGTTAATTATACAGAAACACAATAATATATCTATAATTAATGATTCTTTACAGACTTGAAAGTTAAACTGTTACTTGCCCTACCCACTACTAACACAGTCTTCATGACTAATCTGAGTGGAAGCGGGATATTGGTGCATATTTAAAAAATATGGCAAATGTTCTTTTTCATATTGCACGCACCACTATTGATAGTACACACAGTGCTATCATAAGCAATGCATTACACAGTCCTTCCCTGAGTGCTACAACCTGAGGCATATTCCACACATCAGTGCTGATGTGCGGTAGTACTTTCCCAGCTTATTTCTTGCGTTGACTGGTTCTGTAAAGTTTTGCTCTGTTTATATGCCATGATTTTTCAGTTCTACCATTTCTTTTCATTTAATAGTTACAATAATTAAACATTTGGAGGAGGAGGAGATTTTTTACAAGATTGTCGCATTAGATGTTCCTTACTTGTGATGTCTATCTTTTATCATAGTCTGTGACTCTACCCCACGGCGACTGCTTTGTCTCAAAATACGGGAGCAATAAAAAACATAATAAAGAATAAGATTACCATCAAGTATATAAGCCAGATGCAATCTTTATGACATTTCCGTGCGTTGAGCTGCGCTATACCTAAATCCCCAGATTTAGGTATCCTCGGTTACGCAGGGGCGCGTGGGCAGGGCATCACCCCGACGGCCTCCGTGGCGCAGTGGTATGCGCGGTGGATTTACAAGACGGAGGTCCTGGGTTCCCCGGCTGAGCCGATTGAGATTTTCTTAATTAGTCTAGCTGGCTGGCTGGTGGGAGGCTTCGGCCGTGGCTAGTTACCACCCTACCGGCAAAGACGTACCGCCAAGTCATTTAGCGTTACGGTACGATGCTGTGTAGAAACCGAAAGGGATGTGGATTGTCTTCCTACTCCTAACAAGTTAGCCCGCCTTACCACCTTAGATTACATCATCAGTTACCATCAGGTTAGATTGTGGTCAAGGACTAACTTGCTAAGAATGAAAAAAAAGGCAGATATTGTAATAAATTTTGAAGAAAAAAGTTGGAATGTGCACACTTTGAAATATTTTTCATATATTGCAAATTCAGCACCTCCCATACATTTTTACCAGAAATTTTGTAACTACAAAGAGTAGACACAAGTTTTTAAAATATTCTTAGTCCTGGAATTGGTAAAAGGTGAACTAAATTACATAACTAACAGCTACTGTATGAAAACAATGCTATCGTAATATTGTATTTACTGAATACTTACTTTCAATGCCACATATTGTCTGTTAATGGTATCTAAACATGAAGTAATATAATTATTATCTAATCATTTTTATCAGCAAACAATTGCTTTGTATTAGTCACATAAGTAGGGATTAACTTTAATTGAATTTGCTTAGATAATACAGTGAATAAGCAAATAGCTTTTTTTAACTGACTACCAAAAAGTTCTTTATTTTATTTTTTAAGCATAAAGTTCTACGTTTTTCCATAAGTATCTATACTAATAAATAATAAATTAAAATGTATAGGTATGTTTTTCATTTCATGCCTTTAGACTGCCAACTCATTAAGGATATGTAAGCAAGCATCAGGTAAAAAAAAAGAGACAAAATCTCGTAATTTATTTTAAAATTTGTTTTTTTTTTATACTAATTTCCCGCCCGCGACTTCGTCCGCGTAAAACTGGATGTGAACTTTCAACTACCCCTACCCTAACCTACCCTACCCTACCCCTAAAGTAATGTACAGTCTAAGATGGTAACTTGTAAAGAAAACAGTTAATTTTATCCTAACTATGATTTGTTTCTCTACACAACACCGCACCATGACACTAAATTGGCACTTAATAATATAGTTAGTTAATAATATACCACAGCTTATAGTAATAAAAATTTTCAAATTGCATGGTGTGAAATATCAAATGGAAGAGATTAAGACGATCTCAATTGTATTTTATTTTGTACCATATTATTTAAAAAATAGACCATTCCCTCTCCCTTATCTCCAAAACTACTGAACCAAGATTTATAAAAAAAAACTAGGAAAAACACGGCCAGAGCCTATTAAATAATAAACCCAATTTGGAGGAATCGAATACAGTTCCTGCTAATAAAACATGGTTTACCAATTAGGATAGGGTAGGCTATATACATAAGTCAAAGCGATGCTTGACCGGTCCTCTAGTAATATTATAATGTACAAAGATGAAAGGTTTGTTTGTTTGCATTGAACAGGCTCTGAAACTACTACTCTGATTGGAAAAAATATATATTTTTTTTTTATTCTTTAGAAGTTAACCCTTGACTACAATCTCACCTGATGGTAAGTGATGATGCAGCAAGATGGAAGCGGGCTAACTTGTTAGGAGGAGGATGGAAATCCACACCCCTTTCGGTTTCTAAACGGCATCGTACCGGAACGCTTAATCGCTTGGCGGTACGTCTTTGCCGGTAGGGTGGTAACTAGCCACGGCCGAAGCCTCCCACCAGCCAAACATCATCATCATCATCATTTTAACAAAAAAAAGCTACATTTATCCCCATATTCCAGAGGTAAAACCGGGTATATAATAAGGTATCTATGAATATTTTTCCAGTACGTCGGCGACACGGGAAAAGGTGATTCGTATTTGAGTGAAGTTATACGAATCAAAATTTACGGTGACGCGAACGACACGTCTAAATACGTGCAAGTTGTCCTCAAGAACATACCGAAGAACGTGTGCAGACGTCTGACCTACAGAAGCGATGAGTTCTTCAAAAACGAGATCAACTTCTACCTCAAAGTCGTGCCGAAGTTACTAGAGTTTCAAGCGACTAAAAACGTCGCAGACCCTTTCAAAGGGTTCACCAAGTTATTCCTCGCGTACAGCGATGGTTTGAACGACGTCGTATGTTTGGAGGACGCGAATATCGAAGGTTTTGGAACCCACAAGTTGCGCCAAGAAGGCATAGATTACGAGCACTGCAAAGTTACGATAAAAAGTTTAGCACAATTCCACGCATTGTCCTTCGCTCTGAGAGACCAAAACCCGGAGTTGTTGAACAGAATCAGCGATGCTCTGTTCGAAACATACTATGATCCCAGACTCTGGGATTGGTACGAGAGATTCTGGAAAAGGGTTTGCGGTATTGCTATTGATGCAGTGGAAAAAGAGTTTCCGAATTCCGTTTATTTGGAGAAAGTCAAGGAGTTTTCTGTACCAGAGCGATACGAAGATATGATCAGAGCCGTAAGAGATAAGACCAACGCAGTTATTTCCCATGGAGATTCGTGGACGAACAATTTTTTGTTTAAATACGAAGGTTTGTGCATTTCTTTATAGCTTTTCCCGTCAGATTAAGAACATTTCCTTAAAAAGAAAATATATTTTGTGTCAATTGAAAAAACCCTTAATAGAACTGCAACTTAACCCAAAACAGGATTTTTATTAACTTTTACATCTACCCCCTCAATACCGCCCTAAGCTTGTTAATTTGCATTTGAAGTATTGTTCATTTACTCATTTGCCCTATAAGAATAAAGTCTGGCCCTGAGAGCCTTTACTTATAATTTCATTTCATTTAATTTAGCGTACCAGTACGATATCATGTAGAAAACGAAATGGGTGCGGACATCTTATATTGCATAATCACTTAACATCAAATGAGATTGTAGTCATATTGTAGTCAAGGGCTTTGTAGTCAACGTGTTGAGAATGAAAAAAATTAAAACATTCCAGGTGACACTCCTGTTGGCGCGAAGATAATTGACTTCCAACTATCCAGATGCGCAAGTCCAGTGTTGGACATAGTATTCTTTATATACGCCTGCACGGACCAAGTCTTGAGGGAAAAGTATTACGATGAACTCCTGAAGTATTACCACGAGGTTCTGTCAACACAGATCAGTGGGCTGGGTAGTGACCCCCTGAAAGTTTACCCCTGGGAGACATTTATGGCAGAAGTCAAGAAGTACTCCTACTTTGGGCTGGCCTTCAGTTTCGAGTCCACACCATTTATCATTTTGGCACCCGAGGATGCAGTCAGTATGGATATGGAGGTTTGTATTTGTGTTGTTAAATATTGTTATTTGATTGTTTTTAGGGTTCAGCAGGCTAATTCACTAACTTTGACGTATGCTATTTGGCTTATACAAAATTGAGATTCTATGTAACAAATGTCATGGTGCCTACTGACAACCCTTTGTGAATATCATATAGTAGGTAGATGACATTTTTCAGCTGATTTGATGTTTATTTTAATAGGTTTTAGGTACTTGTACCAACTCGTAAATCTATGGTTTTTGATAATAAAGATCAAATTAGTGACTAGCCCAGCTGACGCGTATCCTGTTCCAATCAATTATCTCTCGTATCCTGTTCCAATCAATTTTGTCCGAATCTACTAAGCCAGTTAAGTTAAAATTTGGCGCACATGTTTATTGCGGTGACCTAAACGCAGAGGTGTTACGTGAATAGATGAAATCTGAATATGGGAGATAATTTTGTAATTGTTCACTGTTTAGATTCCAAATAACATATACGTCGTGCGAGACCCTCTTCACATGAGTTCAACTCTTAAATTGTCCTGTTTTTTTTACTTATCATCCTTCTTATACAAACTAACAATGCCATGTCATTTTTACTGATTAGTTTTCGTTTTGTGG
Source organism: Bicyclus anynana (assembly GCF_947172395.1). Lineage (NCBI taxonomy): Eukaryota > Metazoa > Arthropoda > Insecta > Lepidoptera > Nymphalidae > Bicyclus > Bicyclus anynana. Next base: position 1,637,718 of record NC_069084.1, read on the forward strand.
TAATACTAGAATAAAATATAGCATAAAACACTCGCATATAACGTTATTTTGTATTGGTAATAAATTTTCAATATTCCAGAAAGTTCGCTACAATCTCCTAAACTTTATCTCTTTATAATATTAGATTTGATAAAGTAATAAATAAATACTAAATAAATAAGTAATAATAAATAATTCGACGGCCTCCGTGGCGCAGTGGTATGCGCGGTGGATTTACAAGACGGAGGTCCTGGGTTCGATCCCCGGCTGGGCCGATTGAGATTTTCTTAATTTGTCCAGCCGGGCTAGCATGGGCAAGGGATAAAATTTTTATCCACCCATTATATCCACTGACTAAGGATATAAATCCACCCGTCATAGCATGGCCCCAAGGGAAAGACAAATTAATCCCCGATTGACATTACGCGTGGAGATCTTTTCCTCGACTATGGCATATGGAGTGGATAAAATGATATACGTTGGGACTTTTGACATTTAAACGCGATAAATTTATCCCTGTGAAGTTGATGTGGGGATAAAACTTTACTTAAAAAAACAATTATGTCTCGCATGTTTTGGTCTTTAACAATTGCTTCGCAATATGGGGTAGGGTAGGGGTAGGGTAGCGGTAGGGTAGGGGTGGGGTAGGGTTGGGGTAGGGGTGGGGTAGGGGTGGGGTAGGGGTGGGGTAGTGGTGGGGTAGGGTGGGGGTGGAGTTAGGGGTGGTGTAGGGGTGGGGGAGGGGGGTTAGGTGCGGGGTGGGGGGGGGGTTGAGGTGGGGGTGGGGTAGGGTTGGTGTAGGGGTGGGGTAGGGGGGTAGGGTTGGTGTAGCGGTGGGGGAGGGGGGAGGGGGGAGGTGTAGGGGTGGGGTGGGGGGTAGGGTTGGTGTAGGGGTGGGGGAGGGGGGAGGGTTGGTGTAGGGGGAGGGGGAGGGGGGGTTAGGGGCGGGGTATGGGTGGGGTAGGGGTGGGGTTGGGGGGGGGTAGGGTAGGGCAGGGGTAGGGTAGGGTAGGGGTAGGGTAGGGGTAGAGGTAAAGAAGGGTAGAGTAGGGATAGAGAACAAGTGCACTTATGTCAAAACGAAGCTTGACCGGGTCCGCTAGTATGATAGATACTATAGATACCTACTACAAACCACCGCAAAAAACAATCACCAAACAAAACAATGCCAACAGAAAACAGATAAATAGTATGCACAAAAAAACCAAATATTATCAAATTTACGTTTATTTCGGACTATTAATATACCTAATGCCAATTTATAAGATATATACAAATGGGTTGACAAGTCTTTCCCTCCGTTTATCCACCGGGGATATTATATCCACCGACGTGCCCATGCGCGGTGAGTGGATAAAACGAGTGTGGGGGATAAACGTTTTATCCTCTCCCCGTGGATAAATTTCTCCCTTGCCCGTGCTAGCCCTGCAGGTCTGGCTGGTGGGAGGCTTCGGCCGTGGTTAGTTACCACCCTACCGACAAAGACGTACCGCCAAGCGATTTAGCGTTCCGGTACGATGTCGTGTAGAAACCGAAAGGAGTGTGGATTTTCATCCTCCTCCTAACAAGTTAGCCCGCTTCCATCTTAGATTACATCATCACTTACCATCAGGTGAGATTGTAGTCAAGGGCTAACTTGTAAAGAATAAAAAAAAAAAATTAAAAAAAATAAAAAAAAAATGATTTTTCAGGGCGACAAAAAGAAGAATATCGAAGACTTTTGGCAAATACCGCCGATTAGGACTAAAGAAGGCCGGCTGCGGGAGGCAAACAACATCGTGCACTGCGTAGACCGCGGGTACATATAACATTGTATATTGTAAGCTAGCGGACGCCCGCGACTGCGTTCGCATCAAATTATGTTTTCACAAATTTGCGGGAGCCAAGGATTTTTTTGGGAAAAGTAGCCTAGTTAATCCAGATTATATTCTTTCTCCATTCCGAATTTTAACAAAAACGGTTCAGTAGCTGCGTTGTAAAGGAGTAGCAAACCTACACATACAAACAAACATCTTTATAAAATTTGTGTGATATTAGTATTATAGAGTATTATAAATAATGATACAAATCTATTTATGGGTATTAGAAGGCGAGTTTTTCACGAATTCAATCATACAAACTTGATCTAATATGGGACCTAAATCGGTTAAAATAAACCGACTTCAAAAATACTCAGTAAAGTATATAACCAATTCAGTGGCGTGCACTTCATACATGCATTAAAGTACTGCATACCCTAAGAGTTGTCTTCTTAGTGCTTATTAAATACAGATTTTTGCAGTTTGCTTAATTTTATTACTAGTTCATACCCTTGCATGCCCTGATCGACAACCTTATGTATGCCACTCATAACTATGTATGTAGTCAACATGCTCAAAACGACTACTGAACCTATTTTGAAGAAACTTGCACTGTTCCTAACTCGTAAGTTAGATTAGGTATAAGCCATCTTTTATTTGTAATGTGACATGTATTTCATTAACAAACAGTTCAAAAGAATGTGTATCTTAAGGAAGTATTAAAATAGATAGGTAAAATTAAATAGATAAAAAATTTAATCAATTGTTTTATATTAATAAGAAATTATGTGATATTATTAAAATGGTATTATTATTGTATTTAAAAAAATGTATTATGTTTTATAAATTTAATTTGTATTTCTTATTATTTATAAATGTACAAAAAAACAATACATTGTTTGAAATAAATTTACTTTATTTTTCTTTTAAAGTACAATTACAACCAATACTTTATTAATATGTGTACAAGCCTCATAGTCCAAGATCCGGCATGAGGAATATATACCCTCATCTGTTATTTGGGATAAGAAATAAATGATAGAAAATACATTCTTTGTGTAGTCATTCATTCATCATTATATTCAAATACAGTCAAGAAAGGGAACAAAAAAAACTTGATGTTTAGAAAAATTTATTAAATACATAATTATTTTTTAAATTAAGTTTTCTATAAAATCCTTAACTATTATCGATATATTTTGGACCCTTATTCCATGAACACGGAATTAATATTGTATACATTAAATTCAACTACCCTATTGACCCGAGCTGGGTCTGGGCTAATCTAACCCATGGTCTATGTCGGGAACAACAATACTACTGCGTTAGAGATTGTCAAATGCATGGCCGTAGTACTTCCTTGTAAGAACACTTCCCACAAAAAGCTCTGCTACTATTTGTGATGTGTCGTCGAGTCAAGTGATGGTCGGCTGAGGTCATCAACACCATGAGGGCGGAGGAGTGAGGGTCACGCCGGGAGACTCTTCGGGCTCCCTCTTTGGCACATCGTACGCTGTACAGAAATAATATAGCTGATTAACTACAGTTTCTGCCTCATAAGTCCAGAGGTTCATAGCAATGGCATCAGTTCTTAAGTCGACCTTTTCTCGGTCATTATTTATCATTAACATTTGATAATGATCGTTACAAAATCTAATATTTGGATCCCAGGGTGTTGGAATAGCGAACCCCCCAATGGAAAGCGCAGTATTAATCCACACTAAGTAGATTGATGACATCAAGTCACAATCACAATTAGGTAACTTATACATTATCATACAACTGTTTAGCTCGAAGCCGAACAACGCAAGGGAGAAGCTACTGGTACTAACCAGTCAGCCTCCTCAACTGCCAACCTCAGCGGATTGTCATGCACCCTGCAGATGACTGACGAGGCTCTGGCGGTATAACCATTTTGAGGAATAGCAACAGTGACGTTAGTGAGCATAATCTAACCCTGAGATGAACAATCCGCATGCCCAATTATCCAATATAGGCCAAAATAACATAAAACAACAGCCCCTATTCCACGTTATCCCCGCTATCCCCGGCTCTGGCGGCGAATGTGATAACGGCGGGACAAAGGGTTCAAGCTTAAGAGTAAATATGTGTCAAGTATCTCTAGGGGAGTTTCCGCTGCCAATCCCGACGACTAGGCTGAACTGGCCTTGTGAGGACCCAGAAGATCGAGCATCAATAGATGTACTGACCATCTCTGAGTTTCCTGGTGGTGGTGGCGTCGTGGTCGGGCGGCGGCGTGACGGTCCACAGCTCGTACTTCGGCACCCACAGCGCCTCGTCCAGCGGCTCGTAGCCGAACAGCGTCTCGTGCACCGGACCTCTGTAGTGGACGCATATTACATAACTTATCCATGCAACAAATTATTAACATGTATTGCAGGATGAAAGTCGTATTACTAGAAAATTTTTGAATTTGCAAGTGGAAGGACACAAGGAGAGAAGGAAGGCCAAAGAAGAGATGGTTGGAGTGCGTGAAAGAGGGAGTGGATGATGAGTTGACGAGTAATAGACGAATAGAGAACATTGACATTTTGTCGACCCCATTTGAGTGGAAAAGGGAACGGAGATGATTATACGTTTAAGTAAGGTTCAAAATCCTATTGTAAATTAACACGTTTAACGTCGAGCACGACCCTCAATAATGAGGAAAACAAGAAGAAGGACAACAGAATTAGGTACCTATTTGACTTTGTGTTACTTATCCATAACAAGAACTGTTCAATTATTTCATTTTTTCATCAATTCATAGTCTTATGTGTAACTCTGATTTAAACAGTAGTTACTTAGAGTTAAACATATGAAACGCATTTGGTATAGTCTATAGTGGTGATTAAAGTTAACATTGATGATTGAGCATCTCTCCTAGACGCTGAACATCAAATTTGAGCAGTCGGCTGTACTAGGACATCCTTCTAAATACTGCTGCTACTACTAGTATTATAACTGCTGGCCTATTCACTATTTTGGTCTTTATTATCAACCTAATAATATAAACATCAAATCAATTGACAAAATGTCATTACCTACTGTGTGATATCTACCAGTAAACACCGGATGACAATTTTACAAAGAATCTTAACTTCGTATGTGTCAACTACCATACTTCAAAGATAGTCAATTAACCTGCTGGTCTTAAAAAAAACCAATTGACTAACATCACGCAGATTACAGGGAGTCGTTGAATGCAGACGGCTCAAGTATGTCCAACAAAAGATGTCTCTAATATGATAATTAAAAAGGCTCCAACTTAAATAATTTTCTTGGCTTATACCACATTTCGCAACGTACTATCGACAATACCGCCTCCAACCTGCACTAAACACCAAGGTCACTTGCCTGCCTATTTAGAACTTTGGTTGTGTATGGTAAAATGTAGGTGTAAAAATGTTTTCTTTTCCTCCCGACCTGTACTCTACGGCGCTGGCTTCGAAGTCGGGGTAATGGGTGCCCTCCTCCCACTTCCACTCCTGGATGTCGAGCAGCGTCATATTCCGCGGCCAGCCCCACGCGAACATCTGGAAGCTGCACGGCTCCGAGAACATCATCCACACAGATATCTCAAACTTGGACCCTGAAAATGAAACAAGCGTAGGTGACCCACTCGACTTTATGTGTAAAGTCTCCTTCAAATTACTAGCTATAGAAACACCCATAAATACGCTATCAAACGTTGGTAAATAAAAGAAGAATTTTAAACAAATTTTCGAGTAAGAGTGACGTAGACTATTCACGCCAAAGACAAAGAATTGATGCGTTCGAGATGTGTTGTTGGTGGCGAACGTTACGTATACCGTGGACTGACAAACGCACAAATCTATCAATTCTTTCACAGCTTCAACCATTTGTCTACAGCGCATCCTCAGTTATTTTGGACATACGCCGTGGTAACGACAACATGGAAAAAAATATTGTGGTGGAAAATGTAGAAGACAAACGGCCACGAGGTAGATCTCCAACCCGATAGCCGGATCTACTGGAAGAAACAGGTGCCCGCACCTTTTAAAGTGCCAGCAACCGTACTCGATGGAGGAGCATTTGTTTATCGAAGTATGACTCGCCAAGGTGGTCACGATTCGGGTTCGGGGAGTCATGAGGGACCTTATAGAGTCAACATCTCCTGAGGATTCTCCGATTTCAGAATGCAACGTACGTAGAGAAATTTTATCGGATCTAAGTGTTGTCATTTTTGTGGCCCGACTAGCTGCTATCTCTGCGGTTTTAAATTGTTCATTATCGTTCAAAAATTAAAAAAAAAAAAATTAAATGTGATTACATGAAGATTGCTAAAGGAGGAGAAGAAGGATAAAGGGACGAAGTTCTAACGATAGCAGGGATGGCCACCAACAGAAGGCGTGGACCTGCAGGAGGTTGGGATCTTACCAGGACCAAGATCTTCAGTAATGAAGGAACGACTGTAGAAAGAGAGAAAGAGACACATGAAGATTATAATTTATAAATACTACTTACTATATACTGTACTGTATACTACTATACTTTTTTGACAATACGAGCCAAAACGTTGTTTGCCATTATGGTCTATTTTTCCACTGTTGCATGACGTCACGTTAACAAATCCTTTTACCAAACGGAGCGTTTGACAAAAATATTAGTTAACGATTAGTTTGAAGTAACATTGTGACGTCACAAAATGGACGACAACGTTTCTGTAGTTTGGAAAAATGAAGTGATGATATACTTAACTTTTATTAATTGATATCGATATATTTTCGACCCTTATTTCAGTACCTACTACACGAAATTAATATAGTTTAGGTATATTACATTTGATGTCAGATCTGGCTAGTGAGAGGCTTCGGCCGTGGCTAGTTACCAACCTACCGACAAAGACGTACCGCCAAGCGATTTAGTGTTCCGATACGATGCCGTGTAGAAACCGAAAGGGGTGGATTTTCATCCTCCCCCTGACATTAGCCCGCTTCCATCTTAGACTACATCATCACTTACCAACAGATGAGATTGTAGTTAACTTGTAAGAAATTAAAAAAAAAATGTGAGTCACCTCACTACCCCATTGATCAGGTCAAGAAGCCCGCTACCTTTGTAACTGTAGCAGGGCACTCCGTACGCGTTGCGCTCGCACGCGTGGTGCACGCGCATCTCGGACGTGGCGGACGCGTTCGTCAGCTCCAGCGTGAGGCAGGTGAACTCCACGTTGTCGTAGATTGACATCTGCGCACAAACACTGCTCTCATCATAGTCTAAGAACCGACTTAGTCATACATAATCTCAGACCAATTATAACTCGCAACTAGGGTTGCCAGGCCATAAAATGCACAGGCCGGACTTCGCACTGTATAAGGCCGGACATTTTGCCCTAAAAGCCGGACATGTTTTTTTATTGGCAAACTTATTTTTTTTACAGCTGGGCTGTTGAAAAAAGTATTTATACGTGATGTAAAGTGAGGATGAGATGAAGAGACGAAAATGGAGTGTGCCAGATATATGCATATTCGATATTTATTAAAAGATGGACATAATATTTATAATAAAAAAACTCGTTTACGAATTTGAAATGTTTATTAAGTTAGCGAGAATCGCTATTCTGACAAAAAGCCTGACAAAAGCCGGACAAGCCGAACATGTACATATTTGGCCCGACGCGACCGCAAAAAGCCAAACATGTCCGGCTAAAGCCGGACACCTGGCAAGCCTACTCGCAATCGCATTCATAGTCACGGAAAAAAATGTCTGTCATTTTCTGAGGAAAACGAGCTTAGATTTTGTATATTCTTATACTAAACTAGAAGTTTATGCCGTTTTTTTACACAATTCAATTACACAAAAAGGTATTTTTACGGAGCTTAGCTTAAAAAGGTATTTTTACTTGTTAGCACAAAAAGGTATTTTTACGGAACCGACGAACATGATTACAACTATTTAACATCGATTCTATAGAGACAGTTTTTATACTTAATCGAATTAGATCGTTGATCATATACTTTGACAGAAAAGTAACGTCTAGCGAGGCAGGACCTATACAACAATTGGTCTGAGTACATAATGTATTATTATGCCTAATAAGAAACATAGTCGATTATACATAGACTTTCGATTCGAGTCGAGATGGCGTCGATATAATGGCATTTGTGGATCTGTGTGTGGTGGGTGCCTTGTTGGGGTTGGTGTGTGTTTCTAAGTATGTTCCGAGTAAATTAAAAAAAAAATAGGCATTACGTTGCCAGTGCCTTGGCGCTAATGATAATAGGAATGATGACAAGGTTTCAATAGGTAAGTAGGTATATTGATGTTTATGAGACATTCCGATAAATAAGGTAAATAATAACCAATTGTTATATAAAAAAAATAAAATTGTCTGGATGTTTATAAAATAAATAAGATCGGCATTAGAAATACATAATGTCATATTTAAAAAATAAGTCAAATATTCTTTTAAAAAATAAATCAGATGAGGGTATATTTCTTACGCCAGATCTCATACTATCATAGAAAGTTCAACAACAAGGATATAGCAGTGGCGTGAACGTCCAACTCACATTGTACACGACGAACTGGTACTGCGTGTTGTCGGTGCTCAGCGCGATCGCTTCGCGGTATATGAGGTTCACCCTCTCCCCTTCGTCGCAGTCGCCGAACCGCTGCCAGGCGTGGCCCACTGCGGAGAATAATTTTCGTGTCAGGCATTATAGTCTAAGAGCCGGCATTATAAATATATACCCTCATCTGTTATTCATTAGTGCTATGAAATAAATGATAGATAAGGTTAGGTAGGTAATTACGGCTAATCACATTTTTGTGATTAGCCGTACAAAATTTAGGAAACCGTGAATATGATCAAAAGCAACGTAATATAGTTAAATTAAGCATAAAATGAGCTTTCATTTGACATATTGGATGACTAAATACCTGATAAGGGTATATAAATAAGTACTTAACTGTTTGTATCTGGCAGATTGAAGCAAAAAAAAGGATTTTATCGTCTTGAGTTATGAGGTCGATGGAGCCCGTACCGCACCACAGAAAGTTTTAGTACGAGGTCAAGAAACCTTGTACCGCACCAGGGGAATACAGAATAATCAGTGCCGCAGCGAAGGAGTTAAAAAACGGATTCCAGTTCAGCCAAAATATAGTGCAAATAAATGTTACTTACATCGCATAATATACTTCTGCTTGGATATTTTGGAGATAGTAATGCGACGGAATTGCTTAAGGCTGGCCTCCACCCACGGGTAGTAGCTCATCATGTCGAGGTAACGCGACGGCGCGCCGCAGCCCGGCCCGCGGACCGACATTCCTAACTGAAATTAATCAGTAACTTCAGTCACAAACTTCAAGTCGTTCAGCAATTCAGCATGCTATGAAGAGAGCTATGTCTGGTATCTTTTTGAGGGATAAAATCAGGAACGTGATCATAGAACAAAGGCCAAAGAACGAAAGTAACCGACATAACTCTCAGGGCTAGTAGGTAAGTAGGTACATTGAAGTGGCAGTGGGCTGGTCATTGCTTTCGGACGACCGATAGTCTCCGCCGATGGACTGCGTCTAGGTAAGTGTGACGTCCCACACGCACACGCCGTCGTGCCGCAGCGACACCGCGCTCGTCACGTGCACCGACACTAGTAACACTACGTACGTATGTACATTATAGGTGCTTGTAATACTCACCTATACTTACCTTACCTACCTACATACTTACGACCGCGTGAAACTCGTTCTATCACGTCACGGCGCCGTCCGCCTGCCCGTCGATTACAGAAGGAAACAGGAACACAGGAAAGGAAAAAGGAAAGCACTTTATTATCAACAAGAGAGAAATAAAACGCAAGACGTGCAAACACGTAATAATAGTTATTGTTACGTACCTGCATTGTGTCAGAGAATACACTATGCACTGGAATGTATCTGAGCCCTACATGGTTACGTATGCATGTTGATGGGTCTACACGATAGCATGGTTGATGGCTCAAATATATAGCATGGTTAATGGCTCAAATATATAGCATGGTTGATGGCTCGAATATATTATATCTTCGTGACTTCGTAGCTCGTGGAATGTTCTTGAAACACACTATCTGCACTGCACTGAACGTCCACTCGATGCCGCGCGCCGACTGTGACTGCGGGGACGGGCGACGGCTGTGCCGAGACCGCGGGAGGCGCTCCGCGCGTATTGCCGCAGATGTGTGTGTAAACCATTTGCATGTCTGTGTACATCGATGGTTGCGCGGCAATACCGATATAACTCGCGCGCGTCTCATAATTTATGAAGCAAAAATGTAGATATTTAGACTAAGATTGATTCAATAAAATTATTACATTCCGATTAAACAATCGTGACTTTCACTTGAACTCCTGAGCAGCGAACCTTAAACGAAAACTCCTACAAATGGTGACCCCGACGGCAGAACTCTCAGAACTCGCAGCAATATCACTGAAGTCCCGCATCCCTTTATTCTGGCGGCACAGACCTCGGCTATGGTTCGCTCAGTTCGAGTTTATAATTGCAAGTCAGAAGCTCGGCGACGAAGTAAAATTTCAATTCGCAGTAGGTCAGCTCGAATTATGCGACATCGAACAAGTCAGCGACATTGTTTTGGACCCACCAGCCACTGGGAAATACGAAGCCTTGAAATCTAGATTAATATCTATATACGAAGAGTCTGATTCAAAGCGGCTTCACAAAGTTATGCACGAAATGGAACTCGGAAATCAAAAGCCTTCCCAATTGTTAAGGCGAATGCGAGACGTAGCACAAAAATTATTTCCGGAGGAAACATTAAGGCTCTTATGGATCAGTCACCTTCCACAAGCTGTACGGACCTCATTAACGATGAGCAGTGAAAGTAACTTGGACAAACTCGCTGCAACGGCAGACAAGATGACCGAACACCAAACCGCCGAAGTTAACGCCGTGTGTCAACCATCAACATCATCACAGGTGGCCAGCGAATCGGTTCTAACCAAAATCGAAGAGCTCTCCAAAGAAATCGCAGCTATCAAAATGAATCAAGCACAATACTCTCGTCGACCTCGCCGATCAAATGCTTATCGCCCAGTTACACCACAGGAAGGAAGTTCAAGCCAAAGAAGATTATGCTACTATCACCGCCGATTTGGAGACCGAGCCTATCGCTGTTCATCACCTTGCAATTTCAAGACGTCGGAAAACTAGCTTCGGCGCCGACGGTGGCGAACGTCGGTGACCCTGGTACCAGCAATCGCCTATGTGTCTACGATCGCACCAGTAACGAAAGGTTCCTCGTGGACACAGGAGCGGACATCTCCGTTTGGGCTGCAACACCTCGAGACAAGAAGAAAACAGAAAACGCCTACAAGTTATTCGCGGCAAACAACACCCCTATACGCACCTACGGACAGAAGAAAGTCACTCTCGATCTTGGCCTACGGCGAAACTTCACCTGGACGTTTGTGATAGCAGATGTAAAAAAATCCATACTCGGTGCAGATTTCCTTCGGTACTTCAAGCTCTTAGTGGATCTTCACAAGAAAAAGTTGATTGACGATACTACGAAGCTCAGCATCGATGCCATGGCGGTGACATCCGGTGACAATGAGTCCATACGCATTATTAGCACCAAGCAACAATACCACGACATTCTGAAGCAATATCCTGACGTCCTTCGCCCCATGTCACTGAAGCAGCCGGTGAAACATGAAGTCGTCCATCACATAGAAACAACAGGCCCGCCGCTTTATGCTCGCGCCCGCCCGCTGCCACCCGACAGATATGCCGCCGCTAAAGCTGAATTTGATCGCATGGTGGAACAAGGGATCTGCAGACCATCAAAGAGTCCATGGGCAAGTCCTCTTCATATTGTGAAAAAGAAAGATGGCAGTCTACGAGTATGCGGTGACTACAGACGTCTAAATGCTGTCACCATTCCGGACAGATACCCGATACCCCGCATTCAAGACTTCACGTACGCACTACACGGGAAGAAAATCTTCACAAAGCTCGACCTCAAGATGGCGTACTACTGGATACCCATGGCCAGTGAAGAAGACGCTCAGAAATCGTCGGTGATCACCCCGTTTGGAATGTACGAGTTCACTGTCATGTGCTTTGGATTAAGAAACTCAAGTCAAACATTCCAACGTTTCATGCATCAAGTGCTAAGAGGAATTGATAATTGTTTTTGCTTCGTGGACGACATCCTGCTATTCTCCGAAAACGAAAATGAGCACGAGAAACTACTACATGAAGTCCTAGAACGCCTCAACAAATATGGAGTGACACTGAATATTGACAAGTGCGAACTCGGCAAAGATACAATCAATTTCTTGGGGTATGAAGTCTCAGAAAGCGGTATAAAGCCACCCAGAGAACGGATCGACACAATATCATCCTATCCAAAACCGAAGACCGTCATGGAGTTACGCCGATTTTTAGGCATGCTCAATTTCTATCGAGACTGCCTACCGCACCAAGCAGATCACCAGCACGAACTAAACAAATTTCTACACAATAAGAAAAAGAACGACAAGACGCCTATTGATTGGACGCCTGCAGCAAACGAAGCTTTTGAAAAATGCCGCCAAAGCATTACAGAGGCTACTACGCTGAGTTATCCTGTACCCGGGGGAGAACTAGCAATAATGAGCGATGCTTCAGAACACAGTATGGGCGCAGTACTCCAGCAGAAGATAGAAAACATATGGAAACCACTAGCCTTCTATTCAAAGAGCATGAGTGAGACACAACGAAAATACAGTGTGTATGATCGCGAACTGCTAGCAATATACACAGCTGTGAAACACTTCAGAAGACTCATTGAAGGCAGCGAAGTAACTGTGTACAGCGATCACAAACCCTTATCTTACGCGTTACACAGACCTGCGAGCAGCAGTGACACACCGCGTCGTGAACGTCAACTACATTTCATCAGCCAATTTTGTACGAGTATCAAGTATATCAAGGGCGAAGAAAATCCAGTAGCAGACGCGTTATCAAGAGTAGAAGAGGTCAAACTAGCAGATGTACTCGACTACGAGAAGCTCGCCCAAGATCAAGCTGGTGACATCGTGTTACACAACTTGAAGAATCAACCTAACTTAAAGTTCGCCGAGATCTCACTACCTGGTATCAAGAAACCAATCACATGTGAAGTTTCAACATCATCCATTCGTCCGTATCTACCCAAGGCATACCGTTACGTCGCCTTCAAAGCACAACACGGGCTATGTCACCCTGGAGTAAGAGCGACACGGAAGCAGATAGCATCAAAATTCTTCTGGCCTGACATGAACAAAGAAGTAGCAACATGGGCAAAAACATGCATCGACTGCCAACGCAGCAAGGTTCATCGGCACATTGTCACTCCTCTGGCAGAGTTCCCGTCTTCTCAGCGCTTTGAACATATTCACATTGACGTCATCGGAGCCCTCAAGCTGTCAAACGGCTACAAGTACTGCGTCACAATAATTGACCGATGCACCAAGTGGCCGGAAGTAATACCAGTACAAGAAGTCACTGCAGAAACTGTTGCAAAAGCGCTATACGAGAACTGGATAAGTCGTTTCGGAGTCCCATTAAGGCTCAGCAGCGACAGAGGATCGAATTTCGAATCAGCACTTTTCAACGTCCTGATGAAAAGATGGGGAATCACAAGAATACATACTACAGCCTATCACCCGCAAGCGAATGGACAAGTTGAGCGATTACATCGAACACTAAAGGCAGCGCTCATGGCTCGCGGCGCAACAACAACATGGTCAGATGAAATACCTACCGTATTACTGGGGCTACGAACTGCACTGAGAGAAGACAACAATTTAAGTCCTGCGCTAATGACCTACGGAACAACGCTTCGCATACCGTCAGACTTTTTCGTACCTACACAGTCGAAAATTGAAGACGCAGACTACGTGCGAAGACTTACAGAAACAATGGCATCGCTGTCACCTACAAAACGAACACCAGAAACACGGGCAACATTTGTACACAAGGACCTAGCAACATGTACACATGTATTCGTACGGAACGATACTGTACGAGCACCGTTAACACGCCCGTATGACGGGCCTTTCGAAATATTGAAGCGTCACGAGAAGTACTACAAAATACAGTTGCCGCTGCGAACAACAGTTGTATCATTGGATCGACTAAAGCCTGCATATCTACTGAATGAAGATGAAGATAGAGAGAGAAACACGAAAACAGCGGAAGGCTCTAAAGAAAATGTAAAATCTACACTAACAAAGAATATAAAAAAAGGTCCTGGATTCGTTCCTACGCCTACGCCTACGCCTATACCTGAACCTACCAGCTACGTCACGAGAAGCGGACGTGTCGTAAAGAAAGTTGTACGCTTCGCTTGAAAGGGGGTCATATAGGTGCTTGTAATACTCACCTATACTTACCTTACCTACCTACATACTTACGACCGCGTGAAACTCGTTCTATCACGTCACGGCGCCGTCCGCCTGCCCGTCGATTACAGAAGGAAACAGGAACACAGGAAAGGAAAAAGGAAAGCACTTTATTATCAACAAGAGAGAAATAAAACGCAAGACGTGCAAACACGTAATAATAGTTATTGTTACGTACCTGCATTGTGTCAGAGAATACACTATGCACTGGAATGTATCTGAGCCCTACATGGTTACGTATGCATGTTGATGGGTCTACACGATAGCATGGTTGATGGCTCAAATATATAGCATGGTTAATGGCTCAAATATATAGCATGGTTGATGGCTCGAATATATTATATCTTCGTGACTTCGTAGCTCGTGGAATGTTCTTGAAACACACTATCTGCACTGCACTGAACGTCCACTCGATGCCGCGCGCCGACTGTGACTGCGGGGACGGGCGACGGCTGTGCCGAGACCGCGGGAGGCGCTCCGCGCGTATTGCCGCAGATGTGTGTGTAAACCATTTGCATGTCTGTGTACATCGATGGTTGCGCGGCAATACCGATATAACTCGCGCGCGTCTCATAATTTATGAAGCAAAAATGTAGATATTTAGACTAAGATTGATTCAATAAAATTATTACATTCCGATTAAACAATCGTGACTTTCACTTGAACTCCTGAGCAGCGAACCTTAAACGAAAACTCCTACAACATGTTCGTCCGTACGCACCAGCTGCCAGCGCCCCCACACGTCCCGCGCGACGAGCGCCGCGCCCGCGCCCCACACGCACACGCCGTCGTGCCGCAGCGACACCGCGCTCGTCACGTGCGGGCCGACACTAGTGACACTACGTACGTATGTACATGTTCGTCCGTACGCACCAGCTGCCAGCGCCCCCACACGTCCCGCGCGACGAGCGCCGCGCCCGCGCCCCACACGCACACGCCGTCGTGCCGCAGCGACACCGCGCTCGTCACGTGCGGGCCGACACTAGTGACACTACGTACGTATGTACATGTTCGTCCGTACGCACCAGCTGCCAGCGCCCCCACACGTCCCGCGCGACGAGCGCCGCGCCCGCGTCCCACACGCACACGCCGTCGTGCCGCAGCGACACCGCGCACGTCACGTGCGGCGGACGCATTTTCTTTGCGTACAGCTAAATAAATAAATAATAAAGTAGGTAGGTAGGTAAAGTAGGAGAAAATTTCGGACTCATTAGAGCATTGTTTAGTGCAGATCAACGATGTTTACTTACATTAGCACGAAGATAGAACTCTTGACACATATTCGGCATTACGTGACTTACGGGAATTACCTGTTTATGCAGGGTATTGTAATCTGTGAAGTAAATAGTTCAAATAAAATCGCCCAGTTTTATGTAAATTATTTTACTTTATTTATTATAGTCTGATCTATAATCATGCCTAGTGGTAAGCAAAGATGATGCCTAAGTTTTAACGAAAAAAGAGTTTTCCAGACATTAGAAATTCTTTCATTATACACAATTACCTTCATTCTCCTTGAATTTTACAACGTAAAATTCTGGATTCCTCAATCTCTCCGGTGGTGGACACAGTGGTTTAATATTTACTGAAAAGAAATTACTTAATTTACTTATTTTTATTTTTCTTGCTTGAAAATACTCTTAGCTGCTCAGGCTGCGATTGTCACATAAACTAAAAAGACGCTTTTAATCTCTATCGTTTCCGCAATCTCTATATCAATATCTTATTGACATGGGGAGTATATTGGTGAATGCGTTACGAAAGTGTAATCGACGGAGTCTTTTAATGTACGTGCTGTCATCTACATGCGTAATGAAACAGTGTTTGTTGTTTTAAGCTACCAGTAGATGGCGTTCTTAGAGAACTTTGAAACAATCCCTTTTTGTACACTTCAAGAACCTGTTGCAACGGTGTTATGCCTGAGGCTCATAGATGGAGCTTTATTGTTTATATTTAAAGAAGTTTTACGTCAGTCGTATGGTCTAAAGCACACTCGTTTACACATTGTACATTTTAAAAACAAATATGAAAAACTTTCCGGGGGTAAAATAAAAAGATGGCTGTAAAAATTATTTTTGACATTTTACGTATGAAACTGTCCCTCCCCTGGGTTGAGCTCACCGTGTCTCACAGGCGTGCGCAGCTGCACCAGCGCCAGCGTGTTGTACGTGACGCCGTACTCGGGGTGCAGCACGTAGTTGCGCACGCGCCGCCCGCCCGCGCCCCACCGCGCGCCCAGCAACACGGCGCTGTTCTGTCTGCGATATACACTCAAAATGAACATAAGTAGTAGTAGATCTCTATAACATTGCCGGGTATTTGAGCTACCTTATCCTGACACTATTTTTGTTTGAGCAACCTTACATTGAAACTATGTTTTGTTTGAGCTACCTTACCCAGACACTATTTTATTGGCTTTGACTCTTTTTTCTGGCCGTAGGCTACTTAATGGGACCTCAGCGGAGTCACGGGGGCGAGCATAGCAGCATCGCCTAATGGCCATTGGCCATTGGAGGGCCATTCAGAAAAGGTATTTTAGCCTAAGTGTATCAGACCCAAAGTGTACCCCCATGACCATGGATAGAGTTCACGTCCGGATGACGGCAAAAACCGGTGATCTCGTCTTCGCCGGCGAAGACGCTGTGTAGCTTGTGTTTGTGTTACCTGGGACGCGTTGTTGGTCGTTACGACGTCAGGATCGTAAAGAACGTTTTTCGGGCGTACAATTTAACCATCGGCATTGAGATCGAATGTCGATCGAGCGTCGAAGATGTCGAATATTTTTGTGTTTGTATATGTAATGTGCGAGCGACTAGCCATCTACCTGAAATTACTTTTGCGCATAGGCCCAATGTCAGCGGCTGCCGCGATCACAAACTCCGCCTGTATCAGAGCTACGGTCGTCACTGCGCGAGCATCGCTGTCGCCACTATCTGCAAGAAATATTCCATTATTATGAGACGAATATCGCGGTCCATCGCGTGGTAGAGTCCTGAACTTGTGACTACTGGATGTAGGGTTAAGGAATTCTTTAACGATCGATCAACACTCCCCGTTCTCTGCTCGTGTTGTTCTCCCTGCGTAGCCAAATTTGGTAAGATCCTATTAGAGCAGCTTTGGATACTCGTTCTAATATAGGACTAGCTGCAATTCTAGAGAGGCCAAGGTCTTTAAGCAAGTTATAAAGAGATTTTGCTGGTAGGTAATCCTCTCGGACCTACTTCTACGGCGTACAGACTAACTACATAGCCATTTTTAGTTAGTTCATTTGTTAGGTCATAAAAAAAAGATTTTAGTAGGTACGTAGAAGTCACAAATGAAGTCCGTCATTGATTTGCAAGGATTCTCCTAAATATATTGGTGTTGTACTTTTTAAGAAAGGTTAGAGCTGGGTGTTGGGTAGCATTTGAGCACTGAAAAGACAATAATTTATAACTATAAAATAACTTACAAAAGGAATAATACAGCACCCCCAGCCAGGGGTACTGCTCTATGTCGACGTCTCCCTCCGTCACCTCGGCCTCGTGGTCGATGCCGCAGTCAATGAGTTCCAGATCTACTGCCAGTACCTGGAATTCTATTAAACATATTAAATGCAACTGCGTTTCTTTTGGTTCATAACCTTAAGAATCTATTCACAACAAGTACAAAGTCGAATTGAAGTGTTGCGACTTGTGTTTTCATGTTCTACTTCTAATATCATATTTGAGTGGCCTATTCCAGATCCCGGGGCCCCATCCAACGGACCTCGGATGGTGTAGAGTTAGGCCATTGCTCAGGACCTTATGATCCAATTCCAATAATAGTAAATTCTTTAAAAAAATGTGTAACTTACTTTTACTTTTACTGATTGTTGATGCTGATTTACATTTTTACACTACTTTTGAACATTTCATAAGATTCTAACCCGTAATTTCAAAAATATTAGTAATGAATAGATATGGATTTTTTAATGTTTGTTTACTAAGGTAACGTATACGAAACAAGAAATACTTTTTAAAATTTTCCAAATTACTATTGGAATCACTAGTAGATTCCTACACCTACACCTACTGTTCCGTAATAGAGTTACGTTGTACGAGTATTGAGTATTCTAAGTGCGTATGTTAAGGTAGGTATAATCTTTTATTATTTTATCACTTTTACACTTTTGGCTGTTAAGATATTATAAATTGAAATACAAATAATTTATGTTTTTACCTTTAGCTAACAAATAAATAAATACTAATGTAGCACGCATTTGTAACAGTAAATTAAATATATATTTATAAAACGTATTGTACTTGGTAAAGTTACATATAACACTGAGTAATAAGTACAGGATATTGGTCAGACAAAATTGTTTATTATGAAAACAAAGTATAAGTAAACTTTAACTGGAGAATAATTTACAGACATGTTAATCTTATGCATAGGATGTTTTTGTGTAATAACAAAACATGAGACATGATAGCCAAGCGGAAATGAACTCTGCCTTCGATTCGGAGGGCGTAGGTTTGAATCCGGTCTCACCTCCATCTTTTCAGTTTTGTGCATCTACAGAAATACACGTCTCAAACGGTGAAGGAAAAACATCGTGAGGAAACCTGGATACCAAAAAATTTTCTAAATTATCTGATAACAGGCATTTAGAATATTAATTAAATTAAATGTTTTAAATTTAATGTATTTACTTGATAAAGTAATACTGAGTAATACAAAACATATTGATCATACAAATTGTTTATTATTAAAATAAAGTATTATTACATGTATGTAAACTTTACTTGCTTGATTGTGCAATCAAAACTTGATTGTGTTTTAGTGTTGAGTAAATAACTATAAACACATGAAAACATAGTTATTTTGCAATCACATTTCAATTTTATTTATAGGTATGTTTTTGGAAAAACAATTACAGAAACCATCATTAAAAATGTGCCTATTTAACTGTTCTTATGTCGTTTTACTTATTAGCTATGTACAACTAATACAATATTTCCAGAAACTGATCAACACGACAAATACTTGTCCAGGGTATTTATGATTTGCACATTTTATGCCATATTTAAAACTTATATATAACTTGTATCTAAGAAAATTTGCACTTATACTGCACTTCTAAGTCCGGTTGATTTTCTGAAAGCACTAAAATGTTCTAGATATTGGTATATGGTGTCTATTGGGGTGTAGATCTCATTCATCCTGCTCAGGAAGTGCTGCGGTGGCTGCACAGGCACCGAGGGTCCCAAAAGACCCTGCAGGAACTCTCGGAGGAGACCCCATACTGCATTCGCCATTACACATGGCCGATATTCCACCTTAAAATTAACAAGAGAGAGACAAATATCTTAGCATTCCATGGATTCACTGTGCAGGTGCCGGTTCCATCGCGTGGTAGAGAGAAAAACTCCAAGCAAAGTCCAGGACTTGTGACTACTGGATGTAGGGTTAAGGAATTCCTTGACGATCGATCAACACTCCCCGTTCTCTGCTCGTGTTGTTCTCCCTGCCTAGCCAAATTAGGTAAGATCCTATTAGAGCAGCTTTGGATACTCATTCTAATATAGAACTAGCTGCACTTCTAGAGAGGCCAAGGTCTTTAAGCAAGTTAAAGAGAGATTTTTCTGGTAATCCTCTCGCACCTACTTCAACAGTGTACAGACTAACTAGATAGCCATTTTTAGTTAGTTCATTTGTTAGGTCATAATATTTATTCACTTTAATCACTTTAAATGATAATACTGTACGTAATAACATACAGTGATACTGTTGTATATAACATATAACACTGTAACATTGGAGGACTTACTTTAAAAGGGAGAAGTGGGGGATTGATAAAGTTTGACAGTCTGTATTTGAAATTATAAGTGTTTTTGCAAATCCAATGTTGCAGGTGTCTGGTAGTATATTATTTAAATAACTAAAATAAATAAAAACACCACTAACCTCAATAAGCACCCCTTTAAAGCTCTGGTTCATGGTGACAGAGCCCAGTTTCACACAGAAGTCACCCAACTCCAGTCTGGTGCCCTTACTTTCCATCTTAGTTTGCTTCTTGGATGTGTATATGTTGCTCAACTTCATCATCAGCAGGTCGAAAAGACTGTCGGCTACTACGTGGATGTTCTTTGAGCCACTCTCAAGAATTGAAAATACAGATGCTGGCTGTTCAGAGTTGTGTAACACGTGGACTGTTTTTGTTGGACCTTGTGAAGAAAATTATCTTTAATGATGATGCTTCAATGTGTAGATAAATACAGAAGTATGCTTTATAAACCTTAGAACCTCAATAGCTCAACAGCAAAATGGTCAAACTCCAGATGGGCGGGTGGTGGTTCAATCCCTGTCAGGTTGGTCTATTGTTGTACCCACTACTCCTAATATAGTATTTCCCGACTACTTGGAGGGGAATGGAAATATTGGTTGTATTTAAAAGATATGGCAAATACTCTTTAAAAAAAAAGGCTAGAGACTGAGCAGAGTGGCAAAGTTTGGAGGAGGCCTATGTTGAAGGGCAACCTGAATGCTCTAGAAGTGTAATATAAATGACACAGTTTTAATATGTAATATCTAGTAGTGTAATATAAATGACATAGTTATAATATCAGTCAGCGAATAAAGGCTGTTTTTTCATGCATTATATGCAACTGCATTATCTGTCAGAGATGTGGCATTAACAATTAAGACACTTAACTGGAAGTGGACAGGATACTTTATGCAGGATATAGTGATAAGTAGACCAGTAGGCCTAGGAAGCAAACCACAAGATATCTTGTGACAAGTGAGACTTCCTGTTTACCAATAGTGGCAAAACATAAAATATTGATCTTTTGTTTGCAATAAAAGTGACAGAGCAATACTTTCTATTTAACTACTATTGGTCTATAATAGTCTTTCTCTCATCACCAGTTATGTTAAGGTAATTTTAACAGGGACTGTAAGCTAAAGGCAGATTATATTAATCTGACGTGTCGAGTCATTAATTTTGTATGCGACACATCAGAAGCCATCACAAGATGTCACTACACATAAGTGTAAACGCTGCTATGCTAAATGTATGAAACTAATTCCATTCTGATGTGTCACAACTCAGCACGTCAGACAAATGTAAATCCACCTTTATCATGCACTCTGGGGCATGGGAGTTAAAACTATCAACTTTTCAACTCTTAGAGTAGTTAAGTTTACATTTACAATAATTATTGATATTTACATTCACTTAACCATTCATTTTTATTCTGTGGTTGCATTAACAATAGATAGACTATCTACTTGTTCTTTCAACTATGGTAAAGATTTCAGACTCATCACTGAATGGACAACAGTTTTGGTACCAACATATTCAATTATGCTGTGCCCTTTCTTAACAGTTTATACAACTAATTGGAAGGTAAGGTGACATTGGGCATATTTAAAAATATGGCTAATATATCCCTTTTTAAAAAATTATCATGACTTACCCATTTGAGGGAGAGAGAGATAGCTCTCACAATCAACTAGAAATTGTCCCTGTTGTGTGGCTCCCAGCGCCAGCAATCTTTTTGTGAGCAAGTCTATCACAAATGTGCCAGTTTTGTTCTCCGGAACTGGATACTGCTGTAAACTGAAATAAGGAACACATTGCAGTTCATTCAGAGTATTTAGGTACAACTCTCTTTATGCTAAATTCATAGATATAAAAGTGCCTGCTAAACCGCATTGGGTGGGTCTTAGCTAGAGCTTAAAAAATGATATGGATATCACTTTTGGTATATGAAGACAGGCCTGGCCCTGTAGTGTAGTAATAGGATGATAATGATGATAAATAGTAGAGTCACTACAAATTTTTGTGATGGTTTACAAAGGCAGAGTTAAAACTGTAGTTGGTTTTGTACAATAATCAATACACTGTATTGATGTTTTTTTTTATTAATTCCGTATTCAATGCATATTATGAAATTTTGAACGTTGAACACACGTATACTTACATCGTGACACCCATTCTGAAACAAAATATAGAAATCCTTAAACCGGCATAGGTTATGTTTACAAATTTTAAGTTTCAATCGTAGTTAAATAGTCATATTGCTTTGCAAGTATTTCAGATAGGTGAGTAATCTCAAAAAATAATAGACTTTGAATTTTTAAATCTAATCTATAATAATAAATAGTAAACAAACGAATTGTTCTACAAACAAAACAATCCCAAAACGACAATCTTCATTTGACAGTGACAGTTGACATTGACAACTTGGACAACTTGACAGTGACACCACAACTTGACACAGCCTGTCAAATTGACATCATACCATAGAGCACAGACCACTCTTCAATACTACAGATTCAAAAGCACTGCAGTGCAGCCAACTAACATTTTTTAAAAATTAGTTTTATTACTTAAAGTGGTTTCTCATTTTCTTTGTGGCCTTGAATCATGATCTAACAAATATTATTTAACAAATACCGATAAAAGAAGTAAAAATTTAGTTCGATTAGACTTAATTAATCTGCAATTCTTAATACAGTTTGTGGTGCAGAGAACAAACTAAGTTCTATCGTCAAAGACGAAAATCTGACCAATAAAAATGCAATATCTCATCATCAATAAACCTAACTAATAAACACCAATAGCAATAAAGAATATTAAACAAGGAAAACGTAAAATTAAAAATAACTACTTTGCTGGACCAATAAGAAGCGGCCAAATAATTTTAATATTTTTTCGACAAATTCTCAAATTGACAAGTGCGCGGGGTCGGGGTGTTTTCTTTAAAATAGCCTGTTTGTATGGATTATATTTATTTACGTACTAATAATCAGACTTTAATCAGCTAACGCAAAACCTGTTGAAAGTTTTAGCAAAAGACTATTCTATATTATTCGTTTTAAAAGAGTGCGTCATTATTTTAAGTGTCATTTAGAGTACTTTATTTTAAAGTATTATCTAACTACGTACTCATATATAATTGGATGATAAAAATGATAGCAGATAACGTGACATTGGTTGTGAAGGCACCAAATCAGCAGATCGAGGATCAAAACATCGAGTGCCAGACGTCCTGGACAGTGAGGCAATTGAAGGGTCATCTCTCAAATGTTTATCCAAGCAAACCGGTAAAATATTTCAATATACTATTGTTTTGGTCATAATTTGACGTAGGTAATTGAAGAGTTTATTTCTTGTCCTTGTCGTAGCGATAGCTTAAACATTGCATTGCTATCGTGCATATTTAGTGAAGCAAATAAATAGATTAGATAGCTACAATGTTTTGAAGTCCTTCCAGAATATACTTAATTAAATTATATGCATGTTTACATAGATCACGCACAGCAAATTTCATTTGGGACAGCAGTCATTAATTTATTTACAATCGTATTTATTTTATTTAGAAAATCAACATGATACATGTCAATATTTTTGTGCATTTAAAGATACTTATAATTTATGAAAATGAAAATATATTACAGGTTGTTTTGTATAGTAGTTTTTCCACCGAACATTAGACCATGCCTGGAAGAGTATAAGTCAGCGTTTTCAAATAAGAAAAAAACACAAAAAAAATATACAGTTCAATTAAAAAACCTCCTTTTATTGAAGTTGGTTAAAAACCCATTGGAATTCAAGATGATTGTTATATTTCTGCAATACCGAACTCCCATAGCAATATTATTGGTTGATTTCATCATAATATTTCATACCATTCCTAAAATACAATAATTTAAATAAAAAACAATGAAATGTTAGCAGAAATAACTAACCAGATAAAGAAACCTTAAAATATGTAAGCTTGTTATCATAAGTTGTTGTCTATTAATTAAAATAAAAAGATTCCAACATTCATGTTGTGTGTTGCTTGGTAATTTTGTAAAACCAAGCTAAAGGGCAGGGTATGTATGTGCTTATGTTCATACCTTGCCTCATCATTAGCACCCATATCCGGCTCACTGTTGAGCACAAGTCTCCTCTCAGAATGAGAGGGGTAAGGCTAATAGTCCACCATGCAGGCCCAATGCAAATTAGCAAACTTCACACATAAATAAGATTAGAGTATGTATATTGTATATGTGCTTATCTATATATTCATAACTATGTTCCATGTTTATGACTTACCTACTTAGCTTATATGGAAACTTTTCAGATAATGATGGCTATATTGGTTACATTTTATTATCAAAAACTGTTATTTAGTAACTAGTCTCAGGCAAATGATAATTAATGTGATAATATGGTTGCTTATGCTCCTTCAGTTTTTCAGTTTTCAGTCACAATGTGCCTATCCAATGGTTGTCTGTACTACTTGCATCCAACATCAAATTATCTCGCCAAGACTTGAGTGATATATTACTTAGTACTTAGATCTTTGTCTGTTTCATTAACTTAATATACTTGTATGTTTTACATTGTAGTTGTTGTTTAGGTGACAGCTCAACTTTTTACCAATTATCATTATAAACCTTATACCCAACAAGCAATTCCCAATTAAATTTTGCATTATTTATACTTCACACCTGATATCTATGTTGATATGAAATACCCAAGGCCTTTATTTGTTGAAGTTTTAAAATTGAGAACATCTTTTTAACCAATTGTTTCATTACTGATCATTGTTATGACAACAAATTGATTTCTCTTTTAATTCAATGACAAATCAATGCTTGATTGAGAAATTATCTCATCTGAAAAGAAAATAAGAAAATAAAAGAACTGCCCAGCCTAATAAACTCTTTAATAAAAATTTAAACCAAATTTTACATTTCTCAAAATAATTGTCTCTTGTTGCTATCCTATGTGGTAAGGGTTTCAGTTCTAGATTAGGCTATGAAATATTGAACTCTTCTTTCTTCCAAGTAACTCTGTAGCAGGCCAGAGTTGGAAATTTGGTGTTGTTACACACCTTGACAGATGGAGCATATTAAGCTGTTAATCCTAGTCATCATCATAATTTCAGCCAATGGACATCTACTGCAGGACATTGACCTTTTTTAGGGACTTCCAAACATCACATTTGAGCCAATCTCAGCAACTCTCTTGATGTCCTCAGTCCACCTAGTGGAGGGTCAACCAACACTTTTTAGTGCAGGGTTGCCATTCCAGCACCTTGGGATCCCAGTCATGAATTCATAATGGATGCCAATATTAATGTGTAAAATGACATCACCATTAATTTTATTTACCTAATTAAAATGAAAGTTTGAAAAACATTCTAGAAAAATTACATTATTGCTCGCCAGTTTATGAATGCCATGGCAAGTGATGATATTGTTCTACAAACAAAAAATGTGAATTTTAATTACACTATTATGTTCATTTACAATCATGATATAATAACACTTGTATAAATATGTAGGTTATCTATATTATACCATTTGTAATTAAAAATATTAACATTTAGCTTTTACAGAGAGCTATGTTTATGCATATATATGCTATTGCATTTATGTATATGTTTGGTTATTTTATTTTAATCACTAGTTGGCAACTATGCTATCAAATGTGTACAGTCGTAAAATGTTTTATTAAGAAGTAGTAAAAATTAATTAATCTCAGCAAAACCTAGCTAGAAACAGGTAGAATTCTGAAATAACTATTGTTAATAGTATTAAATACAAACCTTGAATCATTTTAGTATACATCTCATCATCATTTTCAGCCATTAGTTGTCCATTGCTGGGCATAGGCCTCTGTGAGGACTTCCAAGCACCATGGTCCAGAACTGCATGCATCCAGCAGGTCCCTTTTACCCAGTTGATGCCATTAGACCACCTTGTGGGATAGGTCATCCAACACTGAGCTTTCTGGTGCTGGACCATTGCTTGTTCCAACTAATTCCAACTGTGTCAATAATTTGGTAATGTTCATTGCAACCTTGATTAAGGCTAATGACACGAACCACTAACATTAGAAATGAATAATAATATATATTTTTTACAAACATTAAACACTTGTTTTTATTGTTTCAGAAAGAAGACGAGCAAAAAATAATATACTCAGGCCAACTATTGGATGACAACGCAATACTCAAGGACATATTGAGAAACTATGAGAGCCAGATAGCCCATACTATGCACCTAGTTTGTGCAAACAAGAAAACAATGGAACAAACACAGGAACTACCCAAGACAGACGGCTTACGTCAAAGAAATGTGACGGAGAGTGTCCAAACAGCCACAGAAACTACAACAAGACCAGAGACAACAGAGAATGACCAAAATCATACAGAGGAAATGCAGAACTATTTAAATTCATACTTGTATTACTATGGCAGAGTGCCCCCATATCCTAACTACACTATGGGGCAACCATATCTACCAGTTCCAAATGACCCAGCCTCTATGGCAAACCATGTGATGATGATGCAACAGGCTTATATACAACAGTACATGCAGCAGTACCACAACATGTGAGTTGAGTTTTGGTTATTTTAATTTTTCGAAGTTTATTGCGTCTTTGATATAAAGTTCACATATTAACAAGATAAGATTACAATAATATTAAATACACACATACATGTAGGTATATATTATGTGCAAGCAATTAAGTTTTCGAATATTTATTTATTATTTTAGATACCAGAAAAAATGTTATTTGAAAAAAAAATATTATGAAACGGAAGTGCTCTAATTTATTTATAATTTTTTTCAAACAATACATTGTTGTATTGTAATAATAATAATTACCTTTCGATTTTGAGTTCGGCGCCTTAACCTTAAAGCTATTGAAAGTGTATATTTTATTAAAATATAATTTCCAACTACCCTCTAATTTCAGGAGGCAAAACATAACGGAGCCTCAACCGACACCACCCCCTGTGGAGACTCCCCCACAGGCTCCAGCACAACAAGCACCTGAGGCGGATCTCGAAGACGGTCAAGCGCGAGACTGGCTTGACCATCTATATGCAGCGTCAAGATTTGGCATACTGCTGTCACTGTTTTGGCTGTATGGTAGCCCGACTAGACTGTTGCTCGTTTTGGTGTTGGCTGCGGCTGGCTATTTGTAAGTATTGATTAATAAGCCCTGGTTAAAATATTTGACTTTCGATCATGAGTTTTTCATAATTTTTTTAAACTGTTTTGTTGATTCATTGTATTTAATCTATCTGTTTTAGGATCATGACGTCATTAATTCGAGTTCTGTGTTAGCAGTGATTTATTTACACGCGTGATTCCCGTTTCCATAGGAATACGGGTATAAAATGGCCTATAGCACTCTGGAATAGTGTAGCCAACAGTAAAATAATTTTTAAAATCGTTCAGTAGTTTGAGAGCTTATTAGCACACAAACAAACATTCAATCAAATATTTCCTCTATAATATTAATATAGTGAGCATATGTGTAAAACTAAAGGAGAGTTAGCAAATCAAAAACATGTTCATAAATTATTGTTATCAGTCTGTGAGAGGTTGTTAAACAATGGTTTTTGGTAAACATGTTTCTATAAGGTTAAATTTGCTCTGAATGTGGGATTTTATTAAATATTGGACTATATTTAAAGGCCTTTAGGTATCATTTTCTTTACCAATAATTCTAAAATTGGCCAGTTTTTAAGTGACATTTTCTATGTGAGCGTCCATTTATAAAATAGGTCAATGAACTCACACCTTTATCTATCCTTGTCATAATTATAAGGATGTGTATAAGGGACTTTAAGATCTATTTACAAAAGAAATATGATTTACTCCGAAAATTTAAATTTTAGAACACATGTCTTTTGAACATTTTTAATTGTAACAGTAAATAATATAACCCCAGAATTATGATAAATACTCCCCAGCACCCTGTATAATAGAAAGTATTGACGTTTTCTGCTTATTCATATTATAAATTAAAAAAATCTTTCCAGACATCAAATCGGTTTCTTCCGCGACTTCCAACTGAACCCAAGGAACAACCAGCGGAACCCGCGGCGCCGCAACCAGCATCCGCACCGCAACCAGCAACCACCCCGCAACCAGCAACCACCGCAGAACAACCAGAACAACCAGAACCAGAACGAGGAACCGACTGCCCGTCCCAATAATGAACCACCGAATAATGATAATGTCAACCAACAGTCATTGCTAGCTGTCACCTGGATGATAGTCACTACATTCTTATCATCATTAATACCTGACACCAACAATTAAATACAATAGTTATTTTTAACCCACAATACAAAAGGGGTGTTGTAATTTTAGAGTCTGTGTCTATTTGTCTGCAGTATTAGCTCCCAGATGGACCGATTTGGATGCGGCTTATTCAATGAAAAGCTGTTCTTTATAGAAAAGGTACATAAGTATGTACCTACAATGAAGCTGCATCTAGAGGAGATAAACAGTTTGTTTCTGATAACTTTTTTTTTAATATGAAATTAACCAATATTCCCCTCGAATTAGTCGGGAAAGATTGTGCTAGGAGTGGGTACCACGGTAAACCAACGGGGCGGGGATCGAACCACCACCCCTCGGTGATGAGTCTGACCGCTCTTACCGTTGAGCTATTGAGGCTCAACATTATGAGTTATGGGAGGAATTTCTGACATCAAACTCCTCATTCTAGTTGGTTTTCTGTTGGTGTTGGGTACATAATGTTGGTTTCTAATGTACTTTCAATATTTACTTTCTTTTGAGTCCCTTAAAATGGGCTATAAAATTATCGAGAACTAGATATAGCCTGGCTATAAAAATGTTTATATTTACCTAAGTTTGGTAGGTACTCTGAAAATAAAAAAATGTAACTTCATATTTTAGAAGTCATACATCAAAATTTTGCTTAAGCAAAAGGCGAATAGTGTTTTTTGCTATTATCTTATTTCGAATACAGTGCACTGTTGGTAAGTACCAGGTTCTATTCCCTCAGTTTAAGAATTTTAAACTCTTTAATTTACTTCTACTTCTCTTAGTTTTTTTTTACTCTGCATAAGCAAGACATGATTGTATATACATTGCATGACATGTAAAAAATAACGATAATATTCAGTGGTTTAATTGTAAAAAATGTTGCCAGTTTAGAAAAACCGGTGTTCATGTCATCCTTGGATATAGCAACACTAGTTATTAAACAATATTTTAAAAATGCAGTTCATTCATTTGAAAACCATAATATTGCTGAGCACTCAAACATGTAATAATATATATTTTTTATTTAATATATTGTTAAAATTGTGTAATCAATTTAATAGTTTCTCGTAGCCTGTGAACGCCCAGCTTAATGTAAAGTATGTTGTAATGTAATATTAGATTTTTCAAGATAATTAAATTTTATTATAGAATTAGATTTGGTAATATTGGTGGAATGTAAAGTATAAATTAGAAAATTTTAATCTATATAAAAATATTTTTAATAGATATAGGATAAACATACACCAGTGTTTCTCAAACAGTTAAAAATACTATAAAAGACGCATATAAAAAATGGACTCTACACATCAACAATAAATTAAATAAATTCAGGTAATCTATTAAAGGTTGAGAAACACTGTCCCTTTTAAAATTATGACGTTAGGTGATTTGTCACTTTGGAATTTTCGTAAAAGTTTATGATAATTAAATCAAGATGAATGTGTATTGTTTTCAAAAATTACGATAATTGTTGTAATTTGATTATTTTTCTTTCTGTAATGTTATTTGATACCTGCCATATGATGCCTATGTCTACTTTTATGAAATGCATATGCTAGTAAAATTACTAAAAAATGCAACCATTTTTTTTCAATGTAGTCTCCACTAGTGACAAAGTAAATGCTAATTTTGAATTAATTACTGATGCTTCACCAAATATTAATTGTAATATATTTATTTATTTAGCATGTAGTGAGTTAGTTCTACGGTTTTATCTTTTAATGATAAGTAGGATGTGTTCCGACTGACGGGTCATATATGTATGAATCCTATTTTTTTAATAGGACTGATAAAATGTTTAAAATTTATAATCTAGATGTTTAATGTGTTTGCACCTTTATCCAAACTTTATGTATCTTTATCTGAACTCCTACGACCTGATTATTAAAAAAAAATACAAGAATAATGATTTAAAGTTTATGAATATGGGGGGGGAGTGGAGACTACACTAGTACATTGTGGGGACTACACTAGTACATTGTGGAGACTACACTAGTACATTATGGACACACTACACTAGTACATTATGGAGACTACGCTAGTACATTGTGGAGACTACACTAGTACATTGTGAAGACTACACCAGTACATTGTGGAGACTACACCAGTACATTGTGGAGACTTTACTTGACATTAAAGTAGCCTGTCAGTCTGAACGCAACCTAATGTGTGTACAGTGATATTTTTTTCCTAGTGTAAATATGTATTTTATTGATGGTTTTCCTCTTGAGGATTTATTTTTATTAGTACTAGAACTTATAATATGTAATAAAGATTGTTTTGGAAATTAGGAGAAATCGCTTTAGCGATAAGACCGCCTTTGCATGCATATTAGTAGAAAAAGCTTCTTTTGTTCTTTTTTTAATTTTTGTAACCGAATCCTCGCCTGCGCGATAGCTTGGACAATGCACATGCTGCATAGTCAATATTATTCCCAATATGTAGGGTAATGTTGCCTAAAACCAAGTAGTAGATACATTTTACAAGGATGCATAAGACGTATGTCATACCCCATCAGTATTTAATTCCTTAGGGGCAAGGGGCAACCCTACTTATTGACAAAATATTTCGCTCCCCTCTACGCAGCCCGCACCCCTGTATCGCGCAGTTGAGGACTCAGTTAACAGTTTGTGATAAAAGACAATTTTTCAGGTATATAAATATTGTTGTTTAACTTCATTTAAGCTGTTTTGACGCTATACAGCATAGCATTTTTTGTACTATTAGGTGTTATTAGACTATAGTTACTGGTTACTAATTCGGTAAATACCTACACATCTTTGAAGGCTTCTGTCCGCCAGCCTGCATTGGAGCACCGTGATGGGACCAAGCTCCAAATGCCATCCCTACTTTAAATGGAAGGGTCATTGTAGGCTGTTCAAATTGGCCGATTTTAAATTCGGCTATATGGCTAATACGCCAATAAGACCTTTACTTCATGTTTGCTGGATATTTGTGTACCTATAACCTAATTAGGAGCAAATTGTATGTGTGCTCGTTCATGGATGTAAATCAAATTCATACTGTGATACGTTACGATTGTGTTTAAATTCGCATGAAATAAATTATTAATATTGATGGCATGTGTTTTGTTTATTAGTGTAACCGACTACCCCTATAATAAGTAACCACTCTTTAAGAGAAAAAAAGAGCGCAATAGTACTGGAAGCTCTACAAGTAAGCAATGGGCGGCCTCATATGTGTCAGTCTGGACCAATACTGGACTAAAGACCAATTGGACTTGAACCGCACTCAAATTTACAAACAAAAATTGTCTGTAGTTTTTTTGAGGGTGACAAGGTAAAGGTAGGTAAATGAGGGCTAAATGTTTGAAAAAGACGTTTTTATGCGTAGGTATTTGAGTAACGTAGGTACTAGTCCTATAAGATCCCCTTCGCACGAGTTTTTTTAACGGACGTTAAAAATGCGTCCTAATACAACGAATGCATTTCCAAGTATATGTTCACGTCAGCGTTTTTAAAACACGACGCTTAAAGCAGTGTTGCAGTTTCAATTTTGGGCGACGGAAATAGACCTTTGTTTTACTTCATACTATAGTTAAACGCTGTGAATGAGGGCTAACGTCAATGTTTAATTTGAAATTCTGCAGGATTGTTAAAGGAGTGATAGGTATTTTAAATGGATTATTTATGGTGCTTATGTATTTTAAGAGTTTCTTGTCACTTAACTTTATAGGTAGAATGAAAAACTGCGAACGAAGATATTTAAGTGATATTATAACATGACTCATGAATTGAAAAAAGAAACAATAATAATAAAAAAACATTTTTATTAAAAATCATCATCAAAGTCAACATCCATTAATTCTTCAACATTGTTTTCTACTACTTTATCTTTTAACACCTTTTCCACTTCATCGTTACGCGTTTCATTTTGATTTTCGTTGGAATTTGTATGACCGCCTATAATTTCTTTACTTGACTTTTCATTAATGGTCACGTCTTCATCATCATTTGCGTTTTTTTCTGCTGTTGTTGTAATAAGTAGAGAGCCATTTTCCCTTACAATAGAAGGATCATTTGAATTATCATCTAGATCTACAATTCCATCAAAATTACTTTTTAGCCCAGTTGTAACATTTTTTACGGTTGCATTTTCACAGTCTTTGCCCTTATTTAATGAAACAGTGCCATCTTCTACATCTAAAATATCATTTTCTTGATTTTCGTCAATTTCTAAAATTACGTCATCATCGTCGTTGTTTTGTGCATAAACTTTCCTAGGAACCTGAGTTTCACCACTTGTATAGTTTTTTTCACCATCGCACTCTTTATGTACATCAGCCCTAATAGATTCATTCATTAAAACGATATCGTCTTCATCAGAACTATCTATGATGTTTGCTCTCACTTTCTTGACTTTACCATTTGTAACTTTGTCACTTTCTTCAATAGTTACCTTTTTAGTATTATCACTATCGATTTCATTGTTATCTATATGTTTTTGAGTCGAAATATTATCACCATTGGATGGTGTTTTCACATTATCATTCTCAGAGTTAACATAATTAATACTGGTATCAATTAATTGTTCGTGAGTATTATCGGCCTTAGATGGAGATTCTGCAATATCATCAAGTCTTTGAGTAGTATTTGAATTAAGTGAAGCATTTTTAAGTCTAGCAAGTCTCCTCTCTTCCGCAAGTTTTCTGCTTTTTATTATTCTCTCACGTTGCTCATTGCTTATGGATGGGGAGGACATTGCTTTGGGCGTCATCAATGATCTGGAAAATTAATATAACCAGATATTATGCGTAAGTAATGTGAATACTTTTGAATGTTTAAAAGTTCAAGGATAAGGAAATAAAAAAAAAATTATAGCAAGCAGTTAAGAGTTACTTATTTATTATCTTACTAGCGAACGCCCGCGACTTCGCCCAGCATGAAAAGCATGTGTTAATGCAGAGTAAAACTTATTTCTATAATAAATTACAGACAAATCACTTCAGTAGCCGCAGCGCAATGGAGGAACAAACACCTACATACACACCAACTTTCGCCTTAATAATATTAGTGTTATAATAATATAATAGAAAGCACATATGACCAATAAGTAAGAGTAAGATTTTCATATTATCTCACCTGTTTTCTTTAACTGCTGTACCCATTCCCTTTTTAACAGAATCTGGTGCTGGAGTTGACCGTGCTAACTCTATTTGCTGTTGCAAGAGTTTATCGAACTCATCCTCAGGCGGGACTTCCTTGGTGGCTGCATTATCTTCATCATCACTGGAGTCTCTTTGAACCACTGTCTCTTCAGACATGAACTGATCTGTTCTTATTTTGTGTAGGTTTACCTGGTATTACAATTTATTGTCATATTATAAGAGATTTCTCAAGATATAAAATGTATGAAAAACAAAGGAATGTGAAAATGTAGGTAAATATAGACCAAGTTCAATAAAAAGTATTACACACAAATGTTAAGGTGTTGTGATATAAGATTATGAGCTTTATATTCAGATGTCAGACTGCGGCGGGAAGCAGCACAAGCTGTATTTATAAAGTTTACGAAATCATAGCTTCCCTATGTTAAATCAATATCTCATTATCATCTTTAAATGTTAGGAAATCACTCTTGGTCTCAAAATCAAAAATCAAAATTCATTTATTTCAAGTAGGCTCAGTCACTTTTGATACGTCAGTTGACTATTTGTAAAGATTCTACCATCTCTCTTCATCAGAATCCATGTAGCTAATAAAATACCTGAATTACCTGCCTGTATTAATACTGTTATACTGTAAAATAAAAATCAAAGTGCATTACAACTGCACTGCAGCAGTCCAGGACAACAGTTTTATATTTGTGCATTGCACCTTTGCCATTCCTAGTTTAAGTATACTAACCATAACTGGTCTTTTCTTGCCCAATGTCTCAATTTTCTTCAGACAATCTTCAAACTTAAACTTTGGATACAGTCTGTAGGCCCAATGCTCTAACTTCTTTAAAACCAAGTCCAAGTCCTCCTTTTCATGGCCTTTGCCTGTAATAAGTAGTTGGTAATACAATGGTTAGATACTAAAACTAACCAAAAATCAAATATTAATCTTCTTAGATTTATATAAAATGTAAATATTTTATTTCTTTTTTACTCTTTAAAATTTAACCCTTGACTACAATCTCATCTAATGCTAAATGATGTTGCCATCTAAGATGGAAGCAGGCTAATCTGTTATGAGTAGGATGAAAATCCATACCCTTTTCAGTTACTACACAACATTGTACTGAAACACGAAATCTTTAATAAAAAATTACTTTACAGTAGCAAATACTTTGCAAAGATCAGGTTACCTTTAAATTTGAAATCTTTGAAATGTTCTGGTATTACATGAATACCTCTGGGGCCGGTCAGTCGAGCAGGGTTTAAAATGAACCTTGGGTTTTTGATAACCCGTCTTGTTTTGGTTGATGTAGGATCAACTCGTTTCTTTTCTTCCTCTGAAAAAATTTAAAGAATGTGATAATAAAGTCATACTTGTTTTAATTTAAATCTATACTAATGTTATAAAGCTGAAGAGTTTGTTTGTTTGTTTGATTGAACGTGCTAATCTCAGGAACTGGTCTGATTTGAAAAAATCTTTGAAAAAAAGTGTTAGATAGCCCATTTATCGAGGAAGGCTAATTAGGCTATATATTATCCCCATATTCCTACGGGAACGGGAACCACGCGGGTGAAACCGTGCGGCGTCAGCTAGTCAGTATATATAAATAATCAAAACCCTGAGTTTCTGGGAAACTGTCCAGAGAAATTAAGAGGATGAAGCAGCATTGTTGGTTTAAGCTCAATGATGTTAGAAGAAAAAAGTAGATAGGGTATATAAACACATTGGATGTTTACAACTGGCACACAAAATTATTTCAGCGGCGTTGACCATAACGGCGCGATGACATTGCGGCGATTAAAAAAAGTACTCTGTGGCGGCGATTGAGCTCAGGTTTGCTAATTAGATTTAACGTGCCACTTGCGGTCCGCGTATAACCTGTTCTTTCTTCTAACATCATTGCTTAAGCTCCATATCCCCTTTCGTTTAAGGAGGAAGGCCTGGCCCTAATGTGAGCCGATAGATCGTTACTAAAAATGCTAGCGACAGAATACATACTTCAAGAAATATAGAATACCTGCTTCATCTTCCCGTTCACTATTATTGTCACTGTCGGAACGTGATCGAGGCCTTTCGTCGAATTCGTCGCCTTCGATGACTCTTTCTAACTCTTGGGCCTCGTTTGCCTCGTCTTGTAAAAACACATCTTCGAGCAGCGACATAGTGATTAACGACACGAGGGGAAATTACAGGCTCCCAAATTTACAATTTAAATAAGTACAGCAAGATAAAGGAAATGTCTAGTTTTAGCTAGCATCGTAGTTTACACGGAAAATTTACTTTTATCTTTTAATTTTTAATTATTTTATTGTATCGTTTCACATTTTCTAAAAATTGTTTTGTTTGTAAATGTCAAACAAAATAGTAATATAAACGTCAAATGAAGACTTCGTAGGTTTGGGCAAAAAAATCGACAAAATATCGATATTTTTTCTGAAAATAATTGATATATATCAGCGATATTATTCTTTTCGATATATAGATTTTCGATGCTTATTTTCGAGTATCAATAAAGAACAAATTAATAAAAATTATCATGGAACTATTAAGTACTAATGAAAATTGTCTATAGTCTATGCCCCGTTTGTGATCTCTGCAGTGAAGACTGAAGGTCTTAGAACCAGTGCTTAATAAATAGGTAGTACTTACTACGTACGAGGGTGGGGTGAAAAGTTCTCGGTCTGACAATATAAGACTGTGATTTTTAGTTTAAAAATGATTTTATTGGAGTTTACTCCTTAAGAATCGATTTTTATATATAAGGCGCCCGGTATGAGAAAAATCCGAGGGGTAAAACCAACTGAACTAACGAAAAAGTGTCACGTTTTTGGTGCGCACCTTTAGTGCGCAACTTTCTAATTTATTTTAATGATTATATCATTGTAAGAGTAAAATATATAATGTGAAGTATATTATAAAGTCTATTAGTTATTTTACAATTCTATAAATTTAGTCTTCTTTAACATAAGCTTTACTAAAGCCCTACTCGATGTGCACTGTTTACCAACAAAAAAAAGTGTGCATGTTAAAAAGAAACAAAAAGTTACCCCGAAGCACGTCTCAATACTCATACTCATACGTACTACTACTCAATACTCATACGTAACGCATGTCATTTCATAACTTATTGGAGTTCACTCCTTAAGAATAGATTTTTCATATATAGCCTCCGTTATGAAAAAAATATGGGCAGTAAAATTCGATGAACGCATAGCGTTACCTTTTTTGTGCGCAACCTATTCTGCGCACCTTTCACAGTGCGCTGCCGCCAACAGCGTTCACATGCCTAGCGCGTCCGCACGCACGTGCACGCTGTTGGTGGGCGCGCACGCAGCCCTGCACCTCGCTTGCGCACCTTTCACTTTTCAGGCGTTGCTATTGAAAAGAGTAAACTCCATCCGTGCGTCGGAGCTGACACACACTTTTTTTTTCTACGTAGTCCCCCTTGACTTCAATACACTTGGTCCAGCGTTTCTTCAACAGGAGTATTCCTTCCTGGAAGTGAGATTCTGGAAGGCTGTGAAAATATGCATTTTCAGCTTCCGTAACTTCTTCATCGGCCGTGAAGAGCTTTCCAGAAACAAATTTCTTCAAGTTTGGGAAGAGGTGATAGTCAGATGGCGGCAAATCTTCGGAATAGGGCGGATGACTGAGCAAATTATACTTTAACTCCCGCAGTTTCTTTTCTCGCAAATTTTGGCATCCAGTTGGTCTAGAAGGTTGGAGTAATATTCACATGTAATTGTTTTGCCTTTTTCAAGATAATCAATTTACAGGATCCCTTTGCACTCCAAAAAACGTTGGCTATGACTGGCAGATGCGATTGACGTCGTTTTCTTTAACGCTGAGCCACCGGCTTCCACCCACTGCTTCGACTGCTGTTTCGTTTCGGTGGACCTTAGTCTCATCCATAGTTACAAATCGTCAGACAAAATGGGTCAGATACCTCTTGAATCTGTCCAAATGTCCTTACGACTTGTTTTTGATCCACAGTCAACAAATGTGGCACCCATCTTGCTTAAAGCTTTCGCATCCCTAATTCTTCGTGCAAGATGTTTCGCACCCTTTTTTCCGAGTTCCCCCACTTCCTGAGCTATCTCTTTCACATTCACTCGCCTATCGTATAAAACGATTTTTTGCACTTTTTTGATGATTTCTGGTCTGGTTGCTGTTTTTGACCTTCCTCCACGTTGATCACCTTTAAGGGACGTGCGACTACGTTTAAATTTTGCTGTCCACTTTTTAACGGTTTACATAGAAGAAAAAGAGTCCCCGGGATATTGTAGAAAATTTTGACTTACTTCTAAAAGGGTTTTCCCTAATGGAATACAAGCAGCTAAGGAAGTCAGTAAAAATAGCAGTTTGTTTTATGTTATGGGATCGGACAAACAGGATTGCCTCTAACAGGGCAACAGCCTCTCCTGTGAACACCGAGGTTTCTGGAGGACATTTAAATTGCAAAACTATTTTATATTTGGGAACCCACCAGGCTGCACCAACACAACTTTCAGGGGAGAGTTTTGAAGCATAAATATTTCGATATATTTAACTACTTGCCCATCACTAAAACTTTTTTTTTCTTTTCTTCAGTTGATGAGTTCAACCCTCAAGTCAAGATTGACAGTTGACGTTGACACATCACACATTTATTCTATTTGCCATTTCGATAAGATTTCGCGGTATTTTTTTTCCCACAGAGACCATAGACAAGACATAGACCAATATAATAGTTTTTTTAATTAAAAAATGTCTGTACAGATCTGAGTTCTAACATTTTATTATACTTTTTAGGGTTCCGTAGGCACCTAATATTTTCATCACCTACATGATTATTTTGTACTCGTTTATCTCATAGCGTAGGTATCGTTAGATTGGTCACTAAAAATTTTGTTTCAGCTATCCGTTTGTACAATATGCAGGTTTTAAGTGCTGATTTTTGTTTAAAGTGTTTTCAGATAGCATGGGTACGATGACAGTCGTCTGTTTGACGTTCATTGCAATAAACTATTATCATGAATCGCGGAAAATTTTCAAGAGTGAAACGAACTTTTACCTGCACCATCCTACATGAAACGAACTGTAGAGTCAAATGTTTGACCTCTCTCTCCTCCAGTCCCAACAGCTATACGGCTTTTTAGGGATACGTGAAAAAATCGAAAAAGTAGGATTTATATTCTGTTAAACTACTAAAATGAAAATTAGCATGGGTAAATATATTAACTAAGTACGTCTAAAAGAAATCTCAAAAAAAATTTAGGTTTCTCTACCTACATGTAAAGTTAAAATGATATTCGTCATTCGATCGTTTATTCCATAGTGTGGGGTAAAGCTATCAGTATTTTTTGCACTAAAAGGGTTTAAAGTTTTAATTTAATCTACGGAATTCTCTTGGCCGGATTTTACTTTAATAAACTGGCTCATTTGACAATTTAAGGCTCTGAGTTCCAGGCTTTTTGAACCTTACCTTACCTTATTACTTTCATATTTTTAAATACGAATTTAAAAATATGAAAGTAATATCGAAAATGTAATAAAGTTTTTTCAACGTTTAAACGGTAAAACCACAATATTTGAATCGTAACTTTTAAGACATTACGGTATAAATCGGTACGGCTTTCGTTTATCTTATCGGTGCTAGTCCAAATTTACAGCACTAGCAAGTCACGTGACCAGCTTGCGTTTTGAGAGCGCATTCACAGGTATGGAAATTCGTAATTTTTATTAGAAAATCGTGATAAATTACGGATAAATCCATAGCTTTAAGGTAAATTCTTATTCTCGGGATGGAAAACGTGTTGTTGAGTGCACAAATAAGGTGTATACTGGTGTGGTGGATGGTTTTTTCGTCAACAAAGACTGTCATTTTGATACCAAGAAAGGTGCTTCAAGAATGGCGTCCCCCACATGTGCCGCCTATTGAATTTCGTCGTCGTTGGGAATTTTAGAAATTGATGACGTGAGCTCTCTCGTTACGAGCGAAGGTGAAGACGGTCGGATCTCCACGGTTCGTTGTGGGAAGACGTCGCTGTCGCCTCGGTGGCGCTGCAAATTTTCAAATTGGTATCGCCCTTGCAGTTCAGTGATTCATTGTTCTTATTTCTGCGAAAAGTAATGCAAATTCTCATGTTTTTCTCAACGTAACTTGTTTTACGTGCTTATATTCCATATCTGATTGATTTTTCTAAGTATAAATCGGGTCGATCATTTATGTATCCACCCAAGTGTTTGTTTACGTATTTTCCGTTTGAAGATAATATTGCTGATTGGCAGTTCCTTCCGTATCATGTTATAATAGATAATACGCATAACAACGATTAAGTACATTTAGGTCTAACCTATTTGTTACAACCACTAATAATATCAACAAAGTTGTTCACCTTCTGTTAATTTGTAAACACAATCTTCCAATCTGTGTTGTGATCAGATATTTATTGAACAACACTATACATTGCAAAAATCGATATTATTTCTGGTAATAAGCTTATAAGAATTCCATACTTAAAACTTGTTTAAAAAATTAATTCTAATTGGATATTTGTGATCATATTAACATGGTTATTAAATAACAATACAAATTCTCTTTAAAGGGTCTTGAAGAGAGAGAACCCCTGAGATATTAGAAAGATCTAAATAAAACAAGTACCTTCAAAAGTAGGTGAATTGTAAGTTTTCACTGATGATTAGTTTGGTTAACAAGTTAGACACATAATATAACTAGTCAATAGTTGTGTCTATAGTCATTTTTAGTTGTGTCTATAGAATTAATAATCATACTATAAACAATGTTTGGAGAAGCCCAATATTATTAAATAGTGAAAATAACCAGTTTACACTTACTGAATGTAATTGGTCTATATATTGCTCTAGAATCTAGATTAACACAAATGAAAGGATTGCATTGTAATCTCTGCATCCAAAATGTATTTTTATTGAATAGTGAAGTTACATTTAAATTTCAAGAGTTACACACATTTGTTAATTATTATTATTTGTACATTTAGCCTGGGTCAATGTGAATACTTTTCTCCCTTATCTCTTATGTTTGCTTACAAAGAACTTAAGAGTATACATAAACTTGAGTCCTGCCATATCTTTGATGACTCACTTTTTGTTATGTCAACTTCATTTCATACTAATGCTGATGCAAGGTTAGAAAAATATAATAAACAGTATCAAATGCAAAACAAGTATAGAGCACTGTTGGGTTCTGTCAGTAATCTATCAGACTTATTTAAGAGTGTGTTCAGGAATCATTTGTTTTGTTTTCTTTTAACTAAAAACTGTCTCTCAGTTTTACAATACATCTCTGGTTTATCTGCAAGTTCTATAGTTGTGAATTCTTGGGCATGCATATAGCAGTATAGCTTTTCTGTGGTTCACAATGTTTAGACCTCAAATGTCTTTCTAGCGTCCTATTCTTCATCATCTAAGAGTGATTGACCTTCAAGTCAAGACCATAAGGCCATCATCTGTCTATTATTTAAACTTAGAAACCTTTAGAAATATAATTATCTTCTTGTGATTTGTGAAAGCAGCAGATTGCTAGTATAGATTTTTTTGTATTTAATAATTGGATTTGAAACCTTTCACTAGTTTTCACTAGAATATGACAGTTTAGTATTTTAGTTTTTGCTTCACTTCAAAACTGAACCTCATGGTCCTGTTCTGTACATGTTAGAGTAGACTACCAAAATGTTTTCCATTTGGTGATTAGTTGGGCATCTGTTTATTAACTAGGTCAAATTAGCTTTTTGTAACCTGAGTCTTTTACTGCACTTCGTCCATTAATGCTGGTCCTCGTTGGAGACCACCAATGACATTGAATGCATCATGGAGTGTTGTCAGGGAGTCAATCTAGTATGTGTTGTTTGGATACTCTGGTGCATGGAAATTGTGTTTGTTTAATGGGCATCATCAGGTCATTAGTCCTGTGATTGTTTTAATATAAAGTGAAGCCTTCCCTTGAAATATTAATCCTCAAGTGAATGTCTGCTGCACAATCACTTCTGCCACCAGAGCTGAGCAGGTCATCCAGGTCATTGATCACCTCATGTTGTGTTGCTTTGGTAGTCAAAACTGACTGCATTGGTCTGATATTCAGTGGCATCTTTTTTTTTGTTTTGTTTTTTGATCTTGTGTGATCAGTCGATAGACTATGAGCAGAGGAGTTGTAGGGAGATTGGGCAATTAGAAACAGCTTTGCCCATTCAGTGGCATCTAAACAAAATACCTATTCCTCTTCCATGAATGTTCTGCTCAGAAGAGTATGTATGAGTATTGAAAGGTGCTTGTACACTCAACAGATTTGTGTACATTTTAGCTGAATCTCAATACCACTCACATACAACAAATCATCAGGAAACTAATTGGCTTCCAATTACTGACAAATAGTTGGCAACAATTCTTGTCTCAGAATTTTCTTAACACTTCCAATAATGACATTATATAAGCACTTTTATACTGAGGAAGTTACAAGTATGTATTGATTTCCTGCGTTGATAGGTGGAAAATTGTTTTCTGTGGCGATTTAGAACGAATTTTTAGACAATAAGGATAAACAATAAAAACTATGGTTTATCCTTATTGTATCTCTATCTTGCTGACTTTTCATCTAAGTAGTTCCTTTTTAAAACTTTTCTCAAGAAGAGGTAAATAAAACCAATGGTTAAATTATTCTTTTTTTAGAGAATAAGCTTCAGTTGCATGTGGTCCGTAAATGGTAAAAGTTACGCAAAAGTCATGTAAGACAAGAAACATGTTGAAAAAAATATAGATGCTAAAAGGGTTGACTTTTATCAAGGGTTTCCATGCAGTCACGTTCAGTATCAGTTATTTCCTAGGCACCTTGCCTATCAATCCATATCCATTCTATAGTTAAGGTAAACTTCTGCAACTTTGTTATTTTGTTTTAATGATTGGTTGTTTGTTGCAGCTGCTTGTAAATAGAGGCTGTAAATATTTAGGCAGTTAAAGATGAGTTTGGGTGCGCGCGCCACCAAGGGTGGTGCAAAGAAGGAGAGCAAGACGGACAAGGGGAAGCCCACAGACAAGCCCCAGCCCAAGGAAAAGACAAAACCACAGGTACTATGTTGTCCTATGTAGATACATACTATCATCATCGTCATCATATCAGCCGATGGACGTCCACTGCTGGACATGGACTTTTGTAGGGACTTCCAAACATCACGATCCTGAGCCGGACTGCATCTAGCGAATCCCTGCGACTTGCTTGATGTCATCAGTTCATCTGGTGGGGGGTCAACAGACTATTATATAGTCTGATTCAAACATTATGAATTCTCGGAAGTTAGCTGCA
This sequence comes from Bicyclus anynana, assembly GCF_947172395.1. Taxonomy (NCBI): domain Eukaryota; kingdom Metazoa; phylum Arthropoda; class Insecta; order Lepidoptera; family Nymphalidae; genus Bicyclus; species Bicyclus anynana. The sequence goes on from NC_069084.1 coordinate 1,680,386, forward strand.
GGTGTCAGCGCAGGTAGATATAAATAGGGATGATGACAGTTTTTTAAATTGTATATAAATTAAGAGTATGCCAATAGTAAAGCAATTTTGTAACAGTAACAGGGTATCTACGATCATTACTTTCAGAGCTACAGGGATTTAAAGGATCCCTGAAAAACGCCCCATACAAAATGTCATTAATTCGTAAGATCGTTAGATTTAATTCGTAAGATCGTTAGATTTGTATGAGCGTTCAAACAAAATTACTAATATCTTTGGTATAGTTCATTTATTAAAAAAAATCACATTTAATGTAAGGAAGCTAAAACTGTATGAATTTTCATCTAATAGATTTTTAATAGATGTTGAAATTTTATAATCTTATTTATTTTGCAAATATCCAGACAATCTTCGCTTTTTATGTATAAAATAGGTAACATTGACTTTATTTACCCGTATGTATCATAAAAATCAATATATTCAAACCTAGTCATCATCCCCATCAAACCTAAAATCAAGACGTGGGAGGCGACGGTTAGTGAGATGGCGTTGCCCGATGTTCCGAAACATCATGAAGTTTGAAGCCGATTGATTGTACATTATTTTGATATCTAGGTATCCGTGTCTTCAATCTTTACATAGTATAGTCCTCTTCATGAAAGAAGTCCCCCAGACGCGGCGCTCATTTGGTAAAGGCGGTCTTATTGTCATTTGTGTAAGGTGCTGTAAATTTTTTGCTCAGGTTTTAGCCGCGGGACTACTTGCATGAAAAGGACTCTACGAAACACTGCTGCTGCTTTTTTTCAATAATAAATAGTATTTCAAGCTAAGTTCAAACGTGCAGTCAGGTTAAACATAAATTTAATCATGATTTGGATTCTTTAAGTTGATCACACTATCACACTAATATTTTGAAGGCGAAAGTTTGTTTGTATGTTTGTACCTCCTTTGCGCTATAGCTACTAAAGCGATTTGGCTGAAATTTGGAATGGAAATAAATTTTACTTTAGATTAACACATAGGCTACTTTTCATCCCGGAAAAATCCATAGTTCTCGCTGAATTTGTGAAAAACTGAATACTACGCGAACGAAGTCGCGTCCGCTAGTTATACATATTTTAATCTATGCCTATGCCTATGTTAACTGCATTCTGAATTACAATATAATCTGCTAAGCTATAATAAAATAAGATTTAAAGGTAATTTGCCTATTTAAAAAATATTTAGACCGTAAAAGACGCCTCTTAAAACTCAATTACTTAGCTTGTATAAAGGTAATGTACTGAGGGACTAATAAGAATATTAAGACCAGACATTAATGTTAATATTAACAACATTGATGTCTGATCACGAAATTATAATTAAATCATAAAATCAATAAATAATACTCGTCATAACGTTCCTGAATAGGAAAACGACAAGGAATAAATACGTTTCGGAGTATAATATTCGTTAATTTTCGTTCGGTTCAGGGGCACGTGTTTCTGAAACGTGTTTCTCTACTTAATAAAAGTAAAATCTTCGTATATTTTATTAAAAAGAAGCTTATTGTTGCCAAAATAACTTCACGAGGCTGGTTTCACGCCGAGAGTTCTTAGGTTCATTTTGTTCTTGGTGTTTCTTCTCTTTTGTTTGTTAATTATTTATGTTCTTAAATTTTGTATTATGTAATAATAACGAGTGCACAGTAAAACCAACTGTGGTTTGTGTTGGACTATGGTTAGGCTTAATTTAAATGTGTTTTTTTGTAGAATAATAAATAAATAAAAAAATATATCCCTACCCACTGGATTAATGATGTACCCACTCCTAACACGATCTTTCTAATTTTTGAGGAACATTTTATTTTTGCTAAGTTGGGTATAGTGACCATAGTAAGCTCGATATGAACAGTCCCTTCAAGCCATAAATGTCAACAGAAATAATGATGTGCACTGGTTGTAGCGTAATCGAGAAAAATACCAAAAACATTTGCTTGATTTTAAATGCTTTAATGAGAACACTCATGAAGGAAATTGGGTTCAAGTAGGTATAATAACAATGCCGATGAACGTAAACATTTAATGGAAAGAACAGATATTGTTGTGTGACAGAATTGACTTTTTAAGGATATAGTTTTCTTAAAAAGTCAATTCTGGCAAAAGGAACATAAAATCCGTAAATATAGTTAAAAACATTGTTAACTCGTTAAGGTTTATGAACAAGATGCGACTATAAACGTTACTTATCGATACATTTATTTATTGTTACGCCCCTTACTAAGCGGCAAGGATGAGTGACGATCGTTGGACAACAAGACTGACATCGTGGTCAGGCCCCCCGGGTTACAGACGAGTTGGCCGACCACTTGGTAGGTGGTCCGACGACATCGCAAAAATCGCTGGCAATACATGGGCTAAACTAGCCAAAGATCGGCAGAGATGGTCTGAACTGGAGGAGGCCTTCACCCTCTCCTAGAGGGGTTCTTGTACCTATTACTTTTATTAATCTGTCTATAATATTATATATTACTTGTAAGACAAGAAATAAAAGGCTTTTTTATTTTTTTATTTTTATTTTTATTTTTTTATTTTATTTTATTTACTAAGCGGCTCCAAGAGGCGCTATTTAAGATAGACATAGGGAAAGGAATTATGGCCTGATGAGACAGTTCATAACGAGCTTACTTCTTAGCTTAGGTACTAAGTGTTGTTTAATACAGCGGTTCCCGAATTCTTTTGACTTCGGAACCCTTTTTGTTTCACTATTTTTCGGCGGAAGCCTAGCTTAAGAATGAAGTAAACTAAAGACATAAATACACTTGTCTCGTGACGTGTGGTAGCACACCAGAAGCATATCGGTTTCCTATGGAATTTTGGAATGCAATATTTTAAAATAAGTTAATTGAAAGTGAATAATAAATTACGTTAATTAATTTATTGATATGTACAAACAAAGCGAATAGTACTTGTAGAGCTTACTGTGCCGTGGGAGAATAACATTCCGCAGGACCACAGTTTAAAAGTGAATAAATATTATGACCTAACAAATGAACTAACTAAAAATGGCTATGTAGATAGTCTGTACGCCGTAGAAGTAGGTGCGAGAGGACTACCAGCAAAATCTCTCTATAACTTGCTTAAAGACCTTGGCCTCTTTAGAAGTGCAGCTAGTTCTATATTAGAACGAGTATCCAAAACTGCTCTAATAGGATCTTACCAAATTTGGATAGGTAGGGAGAACAACACGAGCAGAGAAGGGGAGTGTTGATCGATCGTCAAGGAATTCCTTAACCCTACATCCAGTAGTCACAAGTTCTGGACTTTGCTTGGTGTTTTTCTCTCTACCACGCGATGGACCCGGCACCCGCATGGTGAATCCATGGAATGCTAAGATATTCGTCTTAATTTTAAAAAAATATCACAAGTGAAACGATTTACAATATGGAATGCTCGGGCCTTTTACGGAACCTCAGGGTTTCGCGGAACACCTTTTGGGAACCGCTGGTTTAATGGATTATATTATTAAGTTGACGGTTATTGTTGCAGGCCACTACAGAACAACTTCGTATGGCAAACATGATTGACTGTAAAAGCGAGGACGCTTCCGACGTGCGGCGTATGGTTAGTATGACATTATATATGTGCTATTGTCGATAGGGATAAAGATCTTTATTTCACAAAAGAATTACATTGAGGATTGAGTACTCTTTAACAATATGCCCAAGTAGTTTTAGAGTTGCCAATCAATATGTTGAAATATATGCCGCATGGTGCAGTGGGTATTCCTGTTTTCTGCATCCACGACCGTGGGTTCGATTTTTTTAAAGACTTTGCGCCACTTTCAGACTTCCTCTTGTAAACTCATTCCTAATTTTATCCATTCTTGTCACACCACACATCCATCTCAAGATAAGCATTTCGTTTCCATGTATTCTCCTACTTTCTCAGAACCTTAGCACTTGTATCATACTCAAATTCACCAACAAAATTGTCTGTCGTTTTTTGGGCAGGATGAAAAACTTACACATCGAAAATATTTAACACCAACAAATATTTCATATTGTGTGCTGACACTAAACACAACAATAATTTTTTCTCTATTGGTCTGAGGTCCCTTTTACCTCCTAACTTACTGATCCATACAGTATGATAGGGTTTACAACAGTTTTGTATATTGAAAAAAATTAACATTTTCTATGTACACGAGTACACGTAAGAAATGTTGATACGTTTTTAACATGCGCGATATATTTTTAAACACAACACATAATTATTTCATTGACTTGATTCCTAACAGATAGCAGCATGAGCAATGTTCTTGCTCAATCTTTATGTATGTTTTTATCTCTGTCGCCGTCAGAAAAGTCACTCGAACAATAAAGGTCATTTACCCGCGCTCTATTCATTTCATTGATTTTGTGTTTGATAAACATAGCTGTCTGCGAAAATGTAGTTTGTTTTTACTTTACCTAAGCAACGAAGGGAGGAGGTTTTTCTAATGTACTCGTAATTGCTTATGTATGCACACATGCAGACAACATATAATGCCTGAGATAGATAGATACATGCGAGAACCTGTGATAATATACATGGATTAAGATTTAAACCTCAATTTTCTTCAAAGTATAATATACTTAATCACAACTGTTTAAAGTTCACTTTACTTTGAAAGGAAATGGAAGTTTTATTCTTATGTGTATTAATAAATTCATGTTTAAAAATATGGCTGTCAACATTCAACCGTACCATAAGAATGGTAAGCAACAATGAAGTTTGAACTAAAGTAGTGGCATAGGGCGGTATGTTTCAGAATCGTCCAACAGAGCTGTTTTTAGTCGAGGCTGTACCACCATTGTAATTTCTACCTCTAGTTGTGTTGTTAAGAACTCCTAACAATACCTATAACTTAAATGACTGCAAAAATACGTAATTTTTACGGGATTGTAGTTACTTGCTAATGACCAGTGACTAGTAAGATTGTGTATACGCGAACCATCAGGAGCTATGAAAGCATTTGCCGTAGGACGTTCCGTTTTGTTTGGATGTTTTTATTAGAATCATTTCATTTTACCTTCCTGCTCATTTCTGCCGCCAAGCAGTATTGCTGTGTTCCGATCTGAAATCAGGATTCGTCACGATTTTAAGATTTTATTCAAAATTCAATATGAAATGGTGAATAGATAGTTAGATACAGATTTAAATAGAAAATAATATTTTTTTACTCTTTTGTATCTAACTATTATTATTTAAATAAAAAATAATATAAATGACATTTACAATATGTTAAACACACATATATACATATCTTAAAGGTTGTGTGTGTTTTTAGGTTTTAAGCACAAGTAAAGGACTTCCTTTCAAAAGAAGCCTTGTTAAATAAGATAACGTCTCTTCCAGGTCACTGAGCTGATGGAGATGACCCGCCGCACTGAGGAGGAGGTTTGTTCAGCGCTGCACGACACCAACAATGACATGGCCGCCGCTTGTAACCTGCTGTTCGAGGAGAGTCAGCGGATACAGGTACATGACATGCGACATGACATGACATGACACATCACATCTCATCACATCACATAAGCATTTGTTGTCACGAGCCGAGATAGTACGAGGTCAGCTAGAACCCGTGAGTTAGGTGGGGAGTAATGGGAGACTGTACTGGCGATATAGGATAGACGACTAGCTCATTCTTGTTTATTATTATGTCATGTTACCTTAATTATACGTCAACTTAACCCTGTTGAGTGTTGCAATTGGTTCGAGTGTTGGAACTATTCATTTAGAAAATCAGTTATAGTATAGTAAGCTATTAAAACTTTTTCATTCATCAATCCAAGATTGACCTGAGCTGGGAATGGAACCAAATTCTCAATCAATGTATTTGTTGTGTTGGCAGGGCGAATGGCAAACCACAGAGAAGAAGAAAAAGAAGCCGCCGGCCCCCACCGGCAACGGCGACGTTGAGCCGCCTCGGGACGCGCCGCGCTCGCGCTCGGGCCCGCGCACCCGTCAGTATACTTTTCTATTTTTATGGTTAACTAGCGGACCCCTTCAAGCTTCGCTTTGACTTATGTGCACTTCTTCCCTAGCCTACCTCTACCCCTAGATTTCCCTACTCCTACCCTACCCCTACACTTACCCGACAGACAATCATCATCTATCCATATATTGCAAGCATATAAACTTTGTATTTAGATTTTGCTACACACATAACGTACAAATTCACGCATAAATTAATTAACAAATTTTTCTTTACAATTTAGCTTTAGTCTATAAAACAGAATGATGACAACTATCTAAGCGTTTGTGAAACTAACTGTACCATTTATTAAATTTTGGGAGACAGACAGAAAAGAGACTGGTCCAACCATGCTTTGTGTCTGAGAGTTACCAGGGCATGTTTGGAAGTCAATTGACTGGTAACTCAGATCAGTATTGCACCCAAATCTTATACTATACTAGAAGATTTAGTTTTTATATCATCCAACTGTACAAATATTTACGGTATTTTTACGGAGCTCTTTAACCAACTAACACGATTACAACTAAGGAACATCGATACTTGAGATACAGTTTTTATAATCGCATTAGATTGTTGACTTTGACAGTAAATTAACGTCTAGCGAGGCAGGTCCTATACAATTGATCTGAGGCTGGTAATGATTCTCCTCATAAATGTTTTGTTCGCAGGTCGCGGCGAAGGCGAGGGCTCGATGCGCGGGCGCGGCTCGGGGCGCGGGCGGGGAGGCGCGCGCGGCGGGCGGGGCGCGGGGCGGGGCGCGCGGCGGGGCGGCGCCTCGCGCTCGCACGTGCAGCGCAACGACGCCGACTGGCCGCACGCGCCCGACACCGGTACGTACATACATACAATATACACACACTTACATACTGCGTCGTTAGTCTGGTGCAGAGTTTCCCAAACTGTCGTAACACACTGTCGACACAAAATGTCGTAGACCCCTTACCATGTTTTTCCGTGTTGGCTAGACACCCTACTTACCTGATATTGATTTCCTGTAAATTTCTAACTGTAGTGTAGTGTAGTTTAGAATCAAATTTTGTATCTGTTGTATTGTATTGTTGTTGTCAGTGTATGTGTTGAGATCCACTATCATGGACCACCATTTTAATTTCATAGACCCCCAATTTTTTTTTTCGCTGACGTAGACCCCTTGCAGGTTGTCATAGACCCCTAGGGGTCGATATAGACCACTTTGGGAATCACTGGCCCAGTGCATTGATTTTCAATGTCAATGGTCCACGAGACACTTGATAGGGTAGACCCTTGTCACCATTGACGAGTTAAAAACTTAGGGGCTAACAGTTGGGGATCCACGAAATTTTTTCCAGTTTCTTACTGAATGTGGTCGGTGGAGAATTTATTTGTTCCTTGTGCTGTAAGTAGATGGTAAAAAAGTTGGATGAAATTTTCGATTGGCCAACTTTGCCTTTTTACATCCTCACAGCACAATCAATTAATTAATTAAGCTATCAAATATCACTTATTTATATTTTATTGTTAATTTGGATGGAACTTAGCCAGAACGCAATTTCCATAGTTGACTAACGGCCATTTTCAATAATCTATCTATCCCCCATTTTGCTTACTAAAGTTAAGGAAATCTATCTTTCTGTTCTTATCTGCTTTTCAATAACCTACTGAGAGATACTCGTAGTTTGACTATGTAAAGATAGTTTGACTGTTACTGATAATCGAGGATAGCTATATATCCGTAATCTTGGGTAGGTTATTGAAAACGGCCATTAGTCACATAATTTGACGAATTTTAGAAATGTTAGGATTTTAATTTTTGTTTTTGTGTCGGAAGAAATTACAAACAAGATGCTCATTTCTATTATAACTGCGTTAAATGCAGTATATTATTTTTATTTAAATGCACAGCTGCATTTAAATAAAAATATATACGGTCGAATTGAGAAACCTCCTCCCTTTTTTTGAAGTCGGTTAAAAAAAACATGCTGCATTTCTATTATCTCTAGTCTCTAGTCTATTATTATTGTCGCACCAGGTGGCAACATCGACTCGTTCCCCGCCACAGAAGACTGGGACAATGAGGAATGGTCTGGCTCGCTCTCAGACACCAAGGTGACTATGGTACATTATATTTCTTATCAGATTATAAACACCATTAGTATACTCGTACTATTTCACACACTCACTTTGTTTCAATAATCACTATTTCAAAATCAGTTCAATTTTGTACTATTCACATTGACCTCTCGTAATAAAAGGACGCACAATCTAGAAAATTTCACTTAAAAACTGGCCAATTTTGCTTTGACTGTTTTAGAATTATTGGTAAAGAAAATTATACCTATAGCACTTTAAATATGTCCAATATTCAATAAAATCCCAAATTCAGACCAAATTAAGGATTGAGTTTAACGTTGAATTTACAAATGCGACTACTTGAATTGAATACCAAGAAGTTGTGTTTGGCACTCATTGGGTGGGGACGTTTTTTGGTCGCTGATTGTGCATCCACTTTTGAATAGGAGATCGATGACTATACATAAAGAAGTGTAGTGTTTGTTTTTATATTCTGCCTATTCTGTGTGCCAATGCAGAGCAAAAATTATATTTATTAATTAAAATTAAATTTAATTGTAATACATTTGTTTTAAATTTTCGGTAAAAAGTGACAATGCAGTCTAAAATGTTAAACCTAAAGGAAGTTAAAATGAAACTCATGGTTTGATTTTGAACCCTAAACTTGCCATTGTGATTGAATTACTCAAAATTTCGTATTCCATTGCTTGCTCTTTTCAATTGCATTATTTTGTCCTTTGCCTGTTAATATCATACTTATCTACATTCTACACATTTATTTTTGCTTATCCACATCACAAAATGTTAGAAAATTTTTCAAGAATAAATTTTTAGTTCAATGTTAATTTTCAATATTAAACACTGCATCACCATTATATGTTTAGTACATAGCCTCAATAGCTCAACAGTATCATCACCAAGAGGCCGTGGTTCGATTCCCGCCCGTTGGACTATTGTTTTGCCACCTCCTAACAGTCTTTTCCGACTCGTTGGAGGCGTATCCGAATATTGGTCATATAAAAAAAAAAAATTAAAAAAAAGTGACATGGGTTACTTTGCTCTACATTGGTGTGTATTTTTAGGTGTTCACGCCGAGTGCTAGCGGGCAGAACGCCACGGATACCGACCCGGCGCCCGTTCCATCTGTAAGTTGACGGTGAACTTGCAAGGATTGTTATGGCTTCAATGGGAACTGAAGACTAAGTAGGCTATCTAGGTAGCAGCGGCGATGGTTCCTAACAACCCGATTCCTAGCGGGTTACCTGTTAGATATCCACGAGTTTTACGGACGTAATCATTTAACATACTCAGCCAAAATACATTCAGACTAAAAAAACCACCGGCTACCTACAAGAAAATTTCAGTCTTCGCTACTGCTAGGTAGATAGATAGAACTAGTTATAGTGCTAGTTCTATTCTACGCTTGTTTCTGCCAGTGGTGTTGACTTTTGGGAATAGATGCTGGCTGAATTACAGACAGATGGATGATGTGCCAGAGAAGGTTTACAATCACTGAATGAATTGAGTAAACAAAACTTTGGTGCACTTGTAGTTTACCTAACCAACAACATAAAAATGTTTTATCAAGAAGGATAGACAGTTTCTATGCTGTGCTATAAATACGCTTAAACAACCCCACCCTTAATTTAAACCTACAACTACAACAACTTAAGGCCCAAAAAAGGGTTGACAAACCCTGTGCAGAGTTTGTCAATCTTTTTTGGGCCTTAGCAGAAACAATATCAGAAATATTCAACAACCGCGTCAGATTACTATATTTAAGGTGTGCTTTCCGTAAATCTGACGGTTGTAAATGGGAGGGTTAGAAAATTGCAAAATAAATCATTATATTTTCACATCCTCGAGCGCGGCTGGATTTTTTTTTATGGAGGACATAACAAAAAAAAAATAATCTGATGATTTACAATTGCTCAGTCTCTTGGGCACCTTTCACTTTAAGGTTATGTATTAATTATTTAATTATGTATGTATTAATTGGAACTTGACGCTCGAGTGAATTCCCATTTAATATTATGGGCTCCCCTAACAAAGCTGTGCATCAGCATCTGAACTCCAAACTACTTGAAGCGAGACCAGACCCTGTTGTGGGTCATTATGGTCATTGTCGTTGTTTGTTTGCAGGAAGACTGGGAGTGCAGCCCGGAGGCCAACGGGCCGCGCGACCAGATCCCCACCTACACCTACCACAACACACAGCAGCAACACATACCTGTGAGTGACTTACTCTAAAAAAATTTAAATTCTTTGCGAAACTTTGAAATAGAGCAATATTTTCGATTCAGACCATGTTGGTCGTTTGTCTTTCTCTTATCTTGCGATATGTTGTGGGACGCATCATAGAACTTCCAGCAGAGCTGCTACATCAAGAAGAAGAAAGACACATTCATAGTACTGAAATAATAAGTGTGAAAGTAATGAAAGAAAGAAAATAAACTTTATTGTACACCACAAATAACATATAATACAATATATACAAAAATATTCCAGCCAATTTAATGTAGAAGCTATTATTAAGATATAGGATAAGGGTGTACAGAAGTAAAGGAATGAACTCCACGTATAACATTAAAGAAAGAAAATAATTAATCATGTACAAAATACTAAAATATATCTATGATATAGTAATGAAGTATTTTAGAATTTAAACTATCGTGAGTGTTATTCATATTAATTGATTATGAAACACGGCTAAAACTCACGTAATATTAGGTCGGAGTATGTCCGACTAGTTTCAAACCCATATGGGGCCCTTAGTCATGAGCTGGTTCTTGCAACGCGGCACGATCCAAACTTCGAAGCGGCTGCGCGACCCGCTGCTGCTCGCATCGCGCGCTGGGAGAGGGGTTGAGTGGTGAGGAGTGAAGGTTCCGTTACACTCTCCGACGGTTCATTTATATCATCTTATCTGTAATTTACTTCATACTGTCGTATTACAATACAGTATTATGATCATTTACTTTCCTTTATTCAGCAAATGGGCAGCGCGAACAACGTGGTGTCGAGCGCGCCGCCGGTGGCGCCCAAGGCCGAGCCGCCCGAGACGTACGTGCCTCAACACCACCAAGTTCAGGTATGCCCTGGTGATATCAATTTGACATAACACTAGTATACCTGGCGGTTACAAGTGTAATAGTGGGATTATCAGCATACATATAAAAAAAATCCTTATCAGCACACATATGATAAAAAAAAGCATAATAATAATAATAAAATCCTTTATTCAACCAAAAAAAGAGAAATTACAATGTACTAGCTTACAAACTAATAAAAAAGATTAAAATTACTTAATCTTTTTTATTAATATTAAAAATTTACTATTATTACTTAATTAATATTAAAAATTCAGCTGAATGGGGCGCTGCCTCGCTACAGCTGAGATACTGTAGCGCTGATTTTCAGGCATGACCCCAGGGTGAGCTCACGGATGCGTTTGCGTGGCTTCGTCGTTAAAATGATAAATTAATTATTATAAAATCATATAGCACCAATTACTACATGCATATTTAACTAACATTATACTTAATATAAATGTATACTATAATTAATTGTATTTATTTGCAACCTAAATTGATGTACATACCTACACTTCCTGTTTACATCTCAATAAGTTTATTTAATCCATAGTAATATTATAAATGCGAAGTACCCCTGTTTGTGATACATTTTCACGGCTAGACCACTGAACCGATTTGAATGAAATTTGGTCGGTTGGTTTGGCGGACGCCCGCGACTTCGTCCGCGTGGAATTCGTTTTTCACAAATCCCGCGGGAGCCATGGATTTTTCCGGGATGAAAAGTAGCCCATGTGTTAATCCAGAGTGAAATCAATCTATTTCCATTCCAAATTTCAGCCAAATCACTTATGTAGCCGCAGCGTAAAAGAGGAACAAACTTACTTTCGCCTTTATAATATTAGTGTAAATTGTGATTAGTGTGAAGTGTGATAATGTATCAACCATTCATAATATAATGTATCAACCAAACATGTGTTTAAGTTAAATAGTATTTGACTTATTAAGCAGCCAAAATTGGTGCTCTAAATAGTTCGTGTAAAGATATAGTGGTGGTAGTGGGTGGTTCACTCGAATTTGGCGATACGCTATCGCGTGTCTGATCTATAATGTGTTTGTTTGGTGTTTGCAGCCAATGGGCATGTCCGGCAGCCTGAGCGCGGCGCAGACGCAGTACCTGTCGCAACTCACGCAGCAGACGCAGCGCCACGACGCCAGTGCGTACGACCCCATCCTTTGCAGCTAGGTAGGGGGTCGGTTACGTAGCCATAACTGACCCCCTACCTAGCTGCTGCTGCTGTAGTACTTGTTTATCAAGCTAGGATCGACTGAACGACCTCTTGAGCTCTTGACTGTTAAACTATTGAGGCTTGCTAAACCTTATAGCCCAGGATCCTTGGAACATTTTTGCAATTGATTATTATCAAGTTAATTTTACGTGAGTAACTTCATTTTGATGAGACACTTAACTTTTTTATTTACGAAACTCTTAATTCTGGTAGCTAACTGGCTTCTCAGGTAATAAAAAATTCTGAGCGACGGAACGAGATAATTTTGTTAAACTCCCAACTTGTAACAATAACAAGGTTATTAAAAGTTGTTACTGGCCTTTTTTTTATTGTTGATTTAATAGATATACAACTCAACAGCCATAATGTCCTACAAATTGTGTGGTTCATTATCTCGTTCCGACGCCCAGAATTTTTTATTACCTGGTAGCCCAGTCAGCTGAACAACCAGAATCAATATTTATTTTTCCACGGATCCTGGGCTATTATATAAATAGTATACACCGCGCTACGTTATTCGTCTTAAACCAAAATCCCACATAATGTACCCAATGTCTATTATCCATCAGTATTATTAAAAAAAAAACAAAGTACAATTCAAGGAGTTACAATTGTAATAAACTTTCAAAAATCGATTATTTTAACACATCCTGTATTTTCAAACATCTACCTACCTCCTCGCCGCAGTCACGTCGGCAGCCCGTCGGTCCCTTTGAGCTATGAGGTCATTCACTTTAACCTATTTCTTTAAATTAAATTTTATTTTATTTACGGGTGTTAACCCGTACTAGACCTGTGTCGATCGCGATTGATCGAATCTCTGATACCCGATCAGTACTTGTGCGTGAGCGAGTGACGCGGCCGTCAGCGCCTCAAATAATCTGCGAACGATTTTTGTTCACCACACCGAATTGGACTTGTAACAATTATCTGGATCGAATACTCGTCGGTCAGTCGTACAACATCACTCTACAGAATAGCAACCTAAAATCCGATCAGTTCGGAATTTTAACGGCCTTCGTTGCGCAGTGGTGTGCGAGGTGGATTTACAAGACGGAGGTCCTGGGTTCAAACCTCGGTTGGGCCGATTGGTGTTTTGGTCCAGGCCTGGCTGGTGGGAGACTTCGATCGTGGCTCGTTACCACCCTACCGACAAAGACGTACCGCCAAGCCGTGGATTCAAATACTCCCCCTAATAAGTTAGTCCGTTTCCATTTCAGATTGCATAATCACTTACTACACTACCGTCAGGTGAAATTGTAGTCGATGGCTAACTTGTAACGATTAAAAAATGGGTTCCGATTCATGTCCTACGGATGTTCAGTTTAAGACTCAAGTAACTACATACTTTAAGTCGAGTCGTAATGATACACAAAACACGAAAGACCCGTGACCCGAATGATCGAATTTTTAAGACCCAACCAATCACCTTGCGTTATAAGAAACGATCGAAAGATACATTTCTTACCTGTACCTATTTTTGGACATTGCCGACAATAGTTACGGGTTAGGCGGCGAGCGGCGTTATCAAAAAGGAAACCGCAAAAGACTAGGGCTTGCTATTTTTTAAAATATCGGATTCTCGATATATCGATAATTTCAAAATAAATTTTTCGGCTAAATGAAAACTTTTAACAATTAAGTATTTATTAAACTTCACTATTTTTTTATGTAACTAAATTGACAAGTAAATTAATACGATTAAACATGTTTAAAGTTTTGTCTGAGGGTAAAGTAGTGTATACTATCTGAATACATTACGTTTTACTTATTTCAGTGACATTTTCGATAAAATGCAATTAAATAAACTAAAATATGAAAAACGTAATAAAGTATAAATAAAGTAAAGTTGATTATGTTTGATAATGTTTTAGTTTAAATAATTTGCGAGGGATATAAAAAATTAAAACTTGTTAAAAATATCTAGTATCGATATCTACGTTTCAATATCGAACTATCGATATATCGTCCATAAAAATATTAGTAATGAATACTTATCGCTATTAAGTGATAATGTCGATATTTTGATATATCGATATTTTATTAACAGCCCTAGTAAAGACACTGCCGCCGACTAGGTGTATCAAAAATAGTAGGTATGTAGGTATTAAACAACAAAATTTCTGAAACTAGGTTAAAGTTCATTGACTTCTTCTTTCCAAACAGAAAGAAACAGGATGTTCTGAAGTTTTTTCATCAATTTTAATTTTTTTTTTCGATAGCGTGTGAATGTGCTTCAGCTTATTTTTAATATTACTATAGAGTTTCTCGTAATGGATACATACATGTCGCAGCGGATTATAGACGCGGCCGGTAGCACGGTGTATAATTATCTATGTGGTTAGTACTCTAAACATTCGACTTTTGCTGCGAATAATGAGAACCAGTAATAGTAGAAGTCAGTACAGTCGTATAGTAATCACATAATGTCCGCAGGTGTGTACACGAGTAACTACGGCGTGTACGGAGCGGCCGACATCAGTACACAGAGGAAGACGCAGCGGGTCAGGGTGCCCCCGCCTTCCAAAGTATGACTGCTTGTTATTATTTTTTTTTTTTTTTACTTTATTACTTACACGAACTCTAACGGCTATATTTATAAATATGAATTAAAATCTCAAATTTTCTAATCTCAAAAAGTAAAGTGGACCTTATTACAACTACTTAAAGTTTACTTTCCTTTAAAGAAAATTAAGGTTTGAGGTTAAGGTTATAATTATAAATATGGCTGATAAATGTTATTTAAACGGGTACATACCACGATAAAACGACGAGATTTTTAATGTCGATATTTCGACCCAGTTGCATGGATCGTGGTCACGACGGAACTGAAGTTGCGAGATGAGAAGTGAAGTCAGCTGTTAGGGGCAGAATCGATCTACCCTCTTTCTTGTTCTTTTTCTTTTTTCAACAACCTCGTTTTTGGCTGTTTAGGCAAACCACACTCACGATATCGCTTTTGTTATTATGCGTAACGCGGCGCCCTCTTGGTTTGCACAATTTCCACAGGTGCAACTGGGTCGAAAAATCGACATTAAAACATCTCGTCGTTTTATCGTGGTATGTACCCGTTTAAACAACATTCATAATGAACAACCACGAAAAAAGTTTAAAATCATGGCTGATAAACTTTAATATTACTATGTATAGATAAAGTGTCTCTTTCACTTGGTTATTTATTGTTAAACTATGTTTCTAGATACCATCGTCCGCAGTGGAGATGCCGGGCGGTACAGAGAACAGCGGCAGCATGTTCCTAGACGTGCAGTTCGGTGCGCTAGAGCCGGAGGCCCTGCACGAGACGCCGCCGCAGTCGGTGCACGCGACGCACCCGACGCATCCGACGCACCCGACGCACCCCGCGCACCCTGTGCACCAGGCGCACTCAGCGCAGCCCGTGCACTCTGCGCACCCAGTGGCGCAGGCAGTGCACCCGGCGACGCAGGCGACGCATCCAGTGGCGCAGGCGACGCATCCGGTGCACCACGCGCAACCGTCGGTGACGCAGTCGCCCACGCCGCAACCCGCCAAACCGGTACAAATTTTCTTTACTTAATTCTAAAGGTGGCCGCTCACTGTCAATTTTTAGTTGGCCGATAGTTGGACGGCTTTTTAATTGTGCGTGTTATAGTTGGACGATTCAGTTGGACAGATGTGCGGGCTGTCATACATCGCTATATCTGTTCTATACTCGGCCGCTTTAGTCGGCCAACTAAAAGTTGTAAGTGAGCGGGGGTGACTTCAATAACACCACAATTTGTTGGGTCGAGTGTTCTGTATATTAATTAAAAATTTTCGTGTCGTTTAAACTTACGTGTTTTTTCAAGTAATATAATTTGAAATTTACTTAAAAACACAAGTTTTAAAACAATATTTCTTTTTAATTTAAATAAATTATCTCTTGTATAATTGTGTTTTTCGAGATATTACGTACCATATGCATTGAATCAAAGAGGCGTGGGTTTAGTTAGAACTTTCAGTAAATTATTACGATTATTGTGCGGAAGTATGAACGTGAAACACGGTTAAAATGTAGAAAAGGACTACATATGGGCGACCATAGGAAAAATAAATCTCCCAAGTAAACAAAAAAATCATAATCATAATAAAAGTATTTTTAATTCAGCCACTATTAGTCGCTAGTTGTTTCTCTTATTTTGACTAGGCCAACTGGGCGTGTCTCTGTTTTAGTGTGCCAGATAAGAAAGAATATCAAATGGATGTTGATGGATGGATGAAAATTAAGTTGATTCAAACATATCCTAATTGCCTTTGTATTCCTCACTAAGGACATTTTGTAGTCAACATCAACATAAACAAGTATGACACTTAATGTTTAAACTATTCAGTTCAATTTTATGGTCTGCTTTTTCATTATAGCTAGGTTTAGGGACTTTATTATAGAGGATTTAGAAATTGAACTGCAAAAAGTTCAGTTAAACAAAGTAACTGATTAATTCTAAAGAAATGTATGTTTGTGTTTCAGCAGGTGCCGTCACAACCGGAGCCGCAATCTGTGCCCCAAAGCCATGAGACAACGACTGAACCGCCTAGTAATAGCTACCCCAATACAAACAGTATGGTAAATAATACATTATTACATCTATAGTATTAAAAATATAAAAATAAAAAGATTTACCACTATAACTTCAAGTATAACTTTAGTATACACTGTTTCACCACCTGATAATTGTCAAATAGCTTAATACATTTTGTTATTGTTTGACTTGACATAAATAAAGCAAGAAAGTGACTAAATTTAAGTTTAGACTATTCAACGCTTATCAGAAAGTGGTGAAACTGGCTATTATAGTGTTTTGTATGTGGGAAATAACTTCACAATGAATATGATAGAAAAAATTAATAAATCATTAAATTGGATATCAAATAGCATTGTCTTGTTGCTTTACAGTTTATTATATTTCACTATTACTTTCATTACTCTTTTTTTTTATCTCTTATTATATTTCACTATTACTTTCTTTGTCTGTGATCCATACAAATATCTTTTGATTTTCAGTTAAGTGAGAGCTTATCAGTAGTGGAGCCGACGCCAACTAGTCAACCAGCCACGTCAGAGTCCGTAGTCGTCAATAGCACGCGTAAGTATAATTATGGCTATCGGATTATGCTATAGACCTCGGCAAGTAAACTTAAACCAATATGACAGTTAACTATAAACAAAAGTGTTAGAAGCGTGCTCCGTAGTTGCCTGGTACATTAAAATGTCAAAATGTTTTGTTCATGATTGTAATGGCGTTTACGTCTTGCTATATACATATAGTCACTGCACAGGCCGTTTGTTATACTTTGTGGTTGCTTGACATTTAAAACGTTTGTTTTAATATGTAAAAAAATAACTAGAGAAAATACACACAAAGTCAGTTATTTTGATATCACAGACAGACACATCGATTGTATTTATATTGATTTTTACTGACTATTTTCCACAATTTCAGCGCTAGAGAAGATATCGGCGTCGATGAAGCAGCTCGGTGTGTCGGGCGTGTCGGGCGTGTCCGCCGTGTCGGCAGTGTCCGGGGTGGCGGGCACGAACGAGGTGACGCCGCAGCCACAGGCGCACCACCACTACGCACACCACAGGCCTAAGGTAACAACGGGCTGTTACACTAGACTTATTTCATTTATTAAGTTATTCGTGTAAAGTCGATATTAGTTTTTAGCCACTTATATTTAAAAAAATCACTTGACAACTGGTCCTATTGGGAACCAAAAGCCATTCAGTTGACTTGATTTGCCAAAACAATCACCGTACGCCAAGCTTCGCTCGAAGTCCGCTCGGAGTTTCGTTTCTGCAAACGCATGCACTTGTTCCTATCCATTGTTGAGACAGGACGTTCTGCGTCTTCGCAGAGCAGGTGGGGCATGCAATGCGTTGATCCATTGCGACGACGCAACGCCACGAACTAATAAGACTCTCCTTAAATCTGCAGTGTATGACGTGACGGGTAGCAGCGATAGTGATTGCACCATTATTTTGTGATAGAGGATACACCTCTCGCAGGTCCCAGGACTTGTGACCTTGGGTGTTGGTTTAAGGGATCTCTTTAAAATGTGTTGACACTCACCTCCCCTATATGTTCTCCATGCCCACACTAAACAATTTATGATCAATCACAGAGCACAAAATCACTAACTTGTTTGTTTGGCAGCGTAACGGTGTCCACACTGCCTAACAAACAACTGAGCTCAAGTTATCAAATACTCTTAGGTATTTATATCAACACTAATACCTCTGCTCCACAATAACTTACATAATGAATGTTTTTACCACCTGTAATGAGGAACTCGTAACATGTGCTGACACAAGTTTGTCCTGTCACTACTACATCCAAAGCCAGCCGTCCTCCCTCGCCGGAGCAACTATAACAATGTAGTGTTTGCGCAGACAGTGGGACAACAGAACGTGTACGCGACGCACCACGCCGTGTCGCACCATCCGCCCGTCTACAGCGCCAACGTGTATGCGCCACAGGTAATGTATTTATTGTGTTGTCCGTGAAATATTTTATTAACCGACTTCCAAAAAGGGGGAGGTTCTTACTATTAGATATGTCACTGGCGTGTCTAAACTGAGGCAATTTTGAGTTTACTTACATTTTATATTTATGTATATAGTTTTTACACTTCCTGAACACACAACTCGACATTGTAGACAATGTTTAAATAGTATTTTGTTGCTTTCGTTGTTTACTATGCGACTAGCGCGTGCTGGTGAATACACAATATATCTTTAGACAAGAGAAAGACAAAACATGTCGACTAATAGCGGTCGAATAAAATAGATTCAGAAATATCACTCTCTTTCTAACTAGCTAGAAAACCGCATTGTTCAATGTTTGATTTTATCTCGAATAGACAGACAAACGCGGCGGCGGACTTTGTTATATATTATTTTTATTTAATATTTATATATTTGACGCTCGTTGCTAGAGCGACTCGATGCAATCGTCGAGGTCGTGTATACCCGAGCTAGATTACCCCGTGGCTGTATGTACTGCGCTGCCCGAGCCTGGAGCTGGGCAGTGTTCTAAATGGTCACACAGCCAATACATAATCATGTTATTTAACTGGGTTGTTGGTCTGTAATATGGAAGATTCTATAGCTTGCCAAGTTGCGCGAGCGCCGGGGGGCGTGTAGCAATTAATGAAAATCCACGACTGATGCACCTCACTTCCCCTCACGCACGATTTCACACCCGCACAGTCTTTCCCCCTCCCCGTCGCCCGCATATCATGGGAGTGTCATCAACGAACTTGCCAAGCTATAGTTCATGAGCTCAGTAGGCCTAGCATACGACTAACAACATACCTCGTGAAGACAAATAAACTTTCAACTAATAGGGGCACAATTGGTAACACTGCTATCTCTTTCATTGCATTGGGATGAAAGAGATGGGTCTGGGACAACTCCGCCATTGACATTTTGTCTATTTTCTCTTCACAAGATATGTCATTAGTCGCATGCTGGGTCTACAGGAATGCCAGTTTTATTCATAACCATACGTCTCAAACTTGTGTATGTGATATTCATGGTGTGTTGGACAAAATTATGACAGAGGCGAATAATGGTGTTGGGGTGTCTTCTTTCCAAGTCACCTTACAGACTTCAGTGTGTCCGGTAATAAAGCCCTCTGAAAATTGTCTGACAAGGTTACCACTTTTGATTTTAAATCTTTCTCTATATATTCTACAAAAGTTGGCACTGAGAAACCACAAAAAAACCGGCGATTGATATAGGATACTTTGAACATGTCTTAGGATATGTTGCATGTTGCATTGTTGCATTTGTACTAATATCGTAATAATCAATCAGATTTAAATTTATTTTTTGCACAGGTGAACTCAACGAACGCGTCCATTGCCAATGCGTACCCGTCCAGTGTCACACTCACACAGTATCAGCCCATCATTAATTCCTATCAGGTGAATATATCATTTAAGCTAATCTAATGGATGGGCCATTATCATCATCATAATATCAACTGATGGACGTCAACAGTACATGAGCCTTTTGTAGGGAATGGGGATGATGACTAGGTTTGAATATATTGATTTTTATGATACATTCGGGTAAATAGGGTCAATGTTAACTAATTTATACATAAAACACAAAGATTGACTGGATATTTGCAAAATAAATGAGATTATAAAATATCAAAAACTATTAAAAAATTTTTATCGTAATTAGATGAAAATTTATACAGTTTTAGCTTCCTTACATTAAATGTGACATTTTTTAATATTTGAACTATAAAGATAAACGCACAAATAACAAAGATATTAGTAATTTTATTTGAACGCGCATACAAATCTAACGATCATTACATTGCCTATGACGTCATTTTTTCGAGCCATTTTGTATGGGGCGTTTTTCAGGGATCCGCGGCAGCGCCGCAAATCTGACTCTTTAAATCCCTGTAGCTCCGAAAGTAATGATCGCAGATACCCTGTTCCTTTTACAAAATTGCTTTACTATTAGTATACTCTTAATTTATATACAATTTAAAAAACTGTCATCATCCCTATTCTTGTTTGTCCGATACTGACCACTCTGTGCAAGCGGGTTAGTCAGCACAGAGCTAGATATCTCGCTCTTGTGTCGCTGCTGGTCGACACCGGCCTGTGTCATTTAATTAAACCCTTTTAAAAGGCTTCCACTGAAAACCAGCGCTGCAGCTAGCTAGTGGGGGTCAGTTATTTGGTCAGTGCGCTTTTCTTTTTCTTTATATAATATAAAGTAATAGTGTTATAATTTTATATAAGTTTTTAGTGACCAAATAAAAATATTTTTCTTTCTTCTTTCTTTCTTAATAATCTAGCCTGTGGGAATGGTTATACCGCGATTTGTTGTTCACCAAAGCCTCACCAGTCCATCTGCAGAGTGCACCGCGAGCAGGTGAGGTTGGCAGTTGGGGAGACTGACTGGTACTAGCCTCCTCCCCCTTACAACATGGATGGGCAAAACAACTTTTCTACTTTCTTGGGACTTCCACACTTGGCCACTAAATTTGGCCATTGTGCTTAGGTCCATTAGGTGCTGATCCCCACTGGAGTCACTCCAGTCAACCGACAGAAACATAGCAGGTCATGGGGCATACATTATATTAATAAACATTTTTGACAAACAAACTCTAATTTAATAAAATACTTCTATGTGGATGGCAATCAGTATGTTCGTCTGTATGTTCACCAGCAACAAACGTCATCGACGTCGGCGGTGTCGGCGGCGGCGTACGGCGGCAGCGCGCTGTACACGGCGGCGCCCTACACCGCGCCGCCCGCGCACCCCGCCGCGCCCTACCACCACCCGCCCAAGCACCACAAGGAGACCGCGCAGCAGCCGCAGGTGAGACGCGCCCATCACCGTCGTCTACAGCTTCTCTGGAGGGGAGACAGACAGGCAACGGCGGTGGCATAACCGCAAACGGTTTCTTCAATACTCTCCAGTTACCGACTGGCTGGCTACATCTTGTTGGGTGTAAGGCTGTAATGTTGGCTGTAGGTCTGAGAGATGAGCGGAGGCTTTAGACCAATTATTGTATAGGACCTGCCTCGCTAGACGTTACTTTTCTGTCAAAGTATATGATCAACGATCTAATGCGATTATAAAAACTATCTCTATAGAATCGTTGTTAACTAGTTGTAATCGTGTTTATCAGTTAAAGAGCTCCGAAAAATACCTTTTCGTGTAATTGAATTTTATAAAAAACGGGCAATAACTTCTAGCTAATCAAAGCTCGTTTTCCTCAGAAAATGACAGACAATTGTGTTCGTGACTATGAGTGCGATACAGGTCCTTCTATAATTGGTCTGAGCATCACATAGAAGAAAGAAGCCGCTGCACTCGTGTACAAAATTATACTTGTCATCATTTGGTAATACCTATCCAAAAATTTATTTCAAATTAAATTTAACTACTGTCTTTGTTAGTAACGATCTTACGATGTTTTTTTTTTTTAAATTTGGTTATGTATTTCCGCCATTACAGTACGACAACTCAGTAGCGTCGAGCAACAGCCTAACGAGCACGTCCACGACGCAGACCTCCACCGCCAAGGTGGCGACCACGACGGTGAGCGGCGCGGTGAACTCGGGCGCGTCGTCAGTGTCGACGGGCAACTCCACGGCGAGCGCGGCGAGCGCGGCGGGCTACGCGAGCGGCGCGCTGTACGGCGGCGCGTACGCGTACGACGAGCAGCTCATGCGCAGCGGCCTGCCGCACCACATGGTGAGTGACGTCACCTCCATTCACTCACTCACATCACTAGTCCGTTCGCTCAGCCAGATAACCCAGTGGAACGGAAAAACATCGTGAGGAAACCTGCACACCTCGCAGCAGTGAGCCGAATATGGGTTGATAATGATGTTCCCCCCGTCCCCCACCCAATATTGCTAGCGTGTAGAAATTCGTCTTTTTATCCTCTTTCAGCTGGTCAGCCCATCGTGTTGGTGAGCGGTCCCTCGGTTTTTCCCGTCAGTGTTGCCTTAATATTAATGTTGAGTACCTCCACCAAGTATATGCTCTTAATATTGGTGGGTATGTTTAAGCAACCAAAAAAATAAACGTCAGATAAGGATAAAGTGGATTAGTTGATAGCCAAATGGCGTGCATTTCGAAAATCTAACGATTTGACCGTTTTGTAATGGAATCAGAGTATCCGGGCCACAAGTATGGTTTAATTTTCTACTTATTTTGAAGGAAATAATGTCAAAAATAATCGTTAATATTTTCTGATAATTCCAGTAAGCCAAAGTAATCAAAATTGCCTTTATTTCCCAGCACTGAAAGCGAAAAAATGTATATACACATTATATTTCCTATCATCTAATCTACTAAATCTAATTGGTCCCCATGGCGCTTTGGTAACTGCAAATTTAGCATCCTGGGCTCCCTTACTATAACAATAATTGAATCCATGTACTGTGTATTAATGAGTGTTTAAATTGTCAGGGCGGATACTACGAAGTGGGGTACGGCACGCGGGAGGGCACCTTCGGCCTCGGCGCCGGCGAGAGGTTCGGACGGACGGACGCCGCCTCACCCCAACAGGTAAATTAAAGAATATATTTTTTGCTGAAATATTGCTAATATAATACTAACTGAAAATGGCTATGTAGTTAGTCTGTACGCCGTAGAAGTAGGTGCGAGAGGATTACCAGCAAAATCTCTCTATAACTTGCTTAAAGACCTTGGCCTCTCTAGAAGTGCACCTAGTTCTATATTAGAACGAGTATCCAAAGCTGCTCTAATAGGATCTTACCAAATTTGGATAGGTAGGGAGAACAACACGAGCAGAGAAGAGGAGTGTTGATCGATTGTCAAGGAATTCCTTAACCTAACCTACATCCAGTAGTCACAAGTCCTGGAATTTGCTTGGTGTTTTTCTCTCTAACGCGATGGACCCGGCACCTGCACGGTGAATCCATGAAATGCTAAGATATTCGTCTCAACATAAAATTTAAAAGTTTTAAAAACCCTCGAATGTCAAGAAATTATTAATTACGCTCTCGATCAATTCATCAATATTCTCTTTCAGTGCGCTTTCATTTGAGTCCCCACTCGAGTAACTTTTAACCCCCAGAACTTGTAAACAGCTCAACCAATTTTCATCAAACATATCTAAGAACACTCGAACATAAGTCACCTTTAATACAAAAAAAAACTAAACTGAAATCGCTTCATCCGTTCGAGAGCTAAGGTGCCACAGACAGACAGACAAATCATACTTATAGCACCCCTCTTTTTGCATCAGTGGTTAAAAAGGGATGAAACATAGCCTAGATGTTACCCAGTGAAGATAAGAATTTTTAAAATCGATTGAGTAGCTTTAGATCATATTATGCAATACCACCATTGACCACATTTGCAGTTCCGCTATGATTACATTTACTTTAAAAGCAAATAAATGCCCTAGCACGCCGGCAATTCTGTTTCCGTGAAATTCTATCTTTTACAAAATCTGCAAGTAATGTGTTAAACTATATTGCAGCCGTTATTGATGAGTACTGTTTACCAACAAGCAAATTAAAAATGAGGGTATAAATCACTAGTCATTTCACACCTAATAATAATTATGATTAATTTATTCTTAAATAAATGAAAATAAATTTAATTAATACGCTTGGAACAATTAGATATGGTTAATATATTTTACATAACATTTTATAAACAAACAATACATAATTTAAAATAAATAAGTTATGAAATGACGTGCGTTTTCTACCTTCATTTCTAATTTCTTTGTTGATTAACAGTACTCATCAAGAAAGGCTGTAGTATAAATTATAATCTATTTCTTTTGCCAATTTCAACGAAATCGGTTTAGTAGTTGCGGTTGTGAAGTAACAAACATACAGTGATACGCAAACTTTCACCATTATATTATGAGTGTGATTGAAGTATTGTTATTAACAACAATACACATTGCAGGTGCCTGCCGCGTTGCCGGGCTACACGTACTACGCGTTCCAACCACCACCAAACACATACCAGTATGGCGTCCCATACCATGCCACAGCGGTAACTATTCATTCATAGTATATATTATTATCCTCCACTACTGAGGCCAGCAGGTTAAAGATGAGCTCCAAGATGTATCTCGCTGTCTCTTTCGTCCCATCGCAAAGATAAAGAGAGCGATAATTTTGGCTATTAGTTGACATTTGTCTATCTCTTGTGTCGAGATATGTGGAGCTATTAATTGATTATGAAACACAGCTACAACTTGTTTTGACTGTAATGATCATTACAAATTGTACATTACTTTTTTAGTTCTTTATTATCTTTCTTATTTGTTTGATGTACAATAAACTATTTATTAATTGTACATCAGATTGTAATGATAATGACTAACTGGCGGCTATGCTCTCCAAAGCATGGGAATTATGCCAAGTTTCTAAATATAATCTAATACTTATGAATAATGAGCTCGTCCCAGGACTCAAATTCCTCTATCTCAGCTATCAGAATTTCGAAAAAAATTATCGAAAAAAATTTCGTAAATAAATAAGTTGATCGTCTCATCAAGATAAAGCTACTCACGAAAACTTAACTTGTTAGTAATCAGTTATAAAAAATGTTCTACGGATCCCTGACTAATACGCGATTTTGTTATCATTAACCCATATTCGGCTCACTGCAGAGCTCGAGTCTCCTCTCAGAATGAAAGGGGTTAGGCCAATAGTCCACCACTCTGGCCCAATGCGGATTGGCAGACTTCACACACGCAGAGAATTGAGAAAATTCTCTGATATGCAGGTTTCCTCACTATGTTTTTCCTTCACCGTAAGACACATTATATTTAATTTCTTAAAATGCAGATTTTTTAAATGGACCGGATTCGAACCCACACCCTCCGGAATTGGAGGCAGAGGTCATATCCACTGGGCTATCACGGCTCTTGTCAATAGAATAATAAAAAAATGTTAATAATAATGTTAACTTGCAGTACGGTGGTAGTACGGGTGGCGTGGGTGGCGTCGGGGGCGTGGGTGGCGTGGGCGGCGTGGGCGTGAGCGCGGGCGGCAAGGTGTCGGCCTACTCGCAGCAGCAGCAGCCGTCCTACGACGCGCAGGACTCGTACAAACCAGGTACTGATTGATGCTGATGCATAGCATTTGCAAATTCAACCTTAAACTCAATTCTTAAAGTTGAATTTGCTCTGAATTTGGGATTTTATTGAATATTGGATTATATTTAAAGGCCTTTAGGTATAATTTTCTTTACCGATACTTCCAAAACTGTCAAAGCAAAATTGGCCAGTTTTTAAGTGAACTTTTGTGCATGATTGTGCGTCTTTTTATTATAAGAGGTCAATAATGAGTGAATGTTGACCTTCCAGGCGGCCCGTACACAGCCAACGCGAACAAGTCAGGCGGCGCCGCGTCCGCCGAGCTCTCGACTGCTATGTACGCGAAGACTCACGTCACGCTCAACAAGGTTAACGTGAGTAGCTACATCATTACAGCCAGTGGTGTGCATAACATTTTAATTAGGGTATGCACTATAGAAACAAATTGTTTAAAATGAAAAATTCAAGTACATGCTACTTGTCTCCTCAGGCTAGGCAGGGCCTTTTCGCATCTATAAAGTGCAGGCCACTGTTTACAGCCTCATCGCCTCTGTCTATATCTATACTAATATTATAAAGAGGTTTGTGTTATTTTCCCTACTTTGTTTTAATGGGTAAACATTTTAGTATATAAAGATTTACAAAAAAATGCATATATAATTGGGTTCAGAGTTGGTTATAAACGCTCACCGACTCCACTAAAACGGGATTGTATACTGATAAATATTATTAACAATTTTATTTTTAAATAATTATTGTGTGTGCGTAACTTTAAACATGACCACATTTTCCAGAGTTACGAGAAAGCCGGGTTCCACAGCGGCACCCCGCCACCGTTCGGCGCCGGCAGCCACATGTACATCCCCGCGCCGCCGCACCACCACCCGCACCACCTCGCGCCGCAGCAGCACCAGGTAACGCCACCACTCACTGACATTAACATCATTACCCACTGACATCTAACACCACCACTCACTGACATCTAAACACCATCACTCACTAACATCTAAACACCACTGCTCACTTACATCACACGCTATCACTCGACACCACCTCTTAACTGACATCGAATACTACCACGCACTGACACATTTTTTTTTTTTTTTTTTTTTTTTTTTATTCTTATCTCCTCCTTTCCTTCCTGGTACCGCAGTTTACGTGCATTACTTCAGGAAGGGGGTGGTCTATCACGCTTCGATATTTTCTTTCTGGCGATCCCATTCGTCTCTCACGCGTCGTCCCATAATGTAATGCAGCATTTTCGCCCCGTTAGCCCAGGCTTCCTTGTTCTCCAACATATATGGCACTAAGTTTGCTTTTGTCAGAGGTTCACCGCCTTGGCGTGCGTTACTTCTTTCCCCTTCGAACTCCATGCACTCAAAGATTGCGTGGTTGGGCGTGTCTACTTCTCCGCAATATGTGCAACATTCACTGTTTGCTTTGCCTATCGCGTGCAAGTAAGTATTAAATACTCCATGTCCGGTTAATGCTTGTGTTATCAGCTTATCCACCTCTCCATGTTTTCGTTCAACCCATTTCACTAAGTCTTGAATCAAATCCCTGGTCCATTGCCCTTTCCCACTTTCAAGCCATTCTGTTGACCATTCTTAGAGTGTTCTTTTTCTCTCCTCCTTCGGAGTTCTTTTGGCCTCCCTTTTGTATAGCCTTGCTCTTTCTGTAGCTAATTTGTCGATAGGTATCAATCCTGCTATCACTAGCACAGCTTCTTTAGATACTGTTCGGTATGCTCCACATATACGGATAGCCAGGCGTCGCTGCGTTCTTCCAAGCACATTATTATATTTAGTCACTTGAAGTGCTTGGCTCCAAACAGGTGCCCCATACAGCATGACAGAGTGTGCCACTGATGCGAGGAGCCGCCTTTTGCTGGCTCTTGGTCCGCCTTTTCTGGGCATTAACTGGGTAAGGGCTGCCGCTAGCTTTTCTGCCTTCTCAGCTGTTTGCACCACATGTTTGTCAAACCTCAGGCTTCTATCTAGCCATACTCCGAGGTATCTGAGTTTGTCACATGGTTTTATTTCTACCCCATCTATGTTAAAAGTGAGTGGGCCATGCCTTTTCCTGCCACTTAGCATTATGGCTTCGGTCTTTTCCGGTGCCAGTTTTAGATGCTTCCCGATCATCCACTTGTTGATTATGTCCAGTGCCCTGTTGGTCCTTTTCATCAGTAGTTGATCAGTTCTGGCGGCTACAACCAAAGCCAAAAACCACGCACTGACACATAAACACTAAGTACTTGCAATACAAGTACTTGCTAACACCTTACACCACCACTCACTGACATCTAACACCACAACTTACTGACATCTGACACCACCACTCACTGACATCTAACAGAACCACCCACTGACATCTAAACACCACCGCTCACTTACATCAAACACTTACTCCCACTGGCTCAACACCACCTCCAACGGACATCGAATACTACCACGCACTGACATATAAATACCACCACCGACTGACGCGCAATACAAGTACTTGTTAACACCTTACACCACCACTCACTGACTTCTGACACCACCACTCACTGACATTAAGACCACCTCGCACTGACATCTAACACTACAACTCACTGACATGTGACAACCCCACTCACTGACATCTAACACCACCACTCACTGACATCCGACACCATCACTCACTGTCATCTGACACCACCACCAACTGACATTTTAACACCACTGTTCACTTACATCAAACACTACCACCCACTGACACAACACCACCACCAACTGACACGTAGCACCACCTCCAACTGACACACAACACCACCTCCAACTGACGTCTTACACCACCTTCAACTGACACAGCACTGCCTCCAACTGACATCTAACACCACAACCACTGTCACCTAGCTTTAAAACCAAAACCTGACATCATCATTTACTTATTTCTAACACCATTAGTCACTGATACATAACATCACCACCCACTACACCCACAACACCTAACTCTACCACCCACTGACTCCTAACACCACTATCTTCCACTAAATACCAAGAAACCCAACCTTCTTGATGCCAACAGACTGCAACTATCACATGTTTAAACCACTGTACTCATACCTCCACTGTGATACATTATACTTTGCAATCATTACAAAAAAAATACGTGAGGCACTCGGGGACTGCCGCGGTAAAGCTATTGCATACCATTTTTCATCAACTTATGCAATTAATAAAAAAAAAAAAAAAAAAAAAAAAAATGTCTCCACATTGAGCTGGAAGGTTTAATCTGGTTTAATAGGTTTTGTCCCTTAGTGTAAAATGTGTTAATTTAATGCACGGCTTGGGTGTTGGGTTTTTGTTTTTGTTACGGAATTTCTTGAATCGAAACTATGCAATAGTTTATCGCCAAAAATACCAAAAACTGACGACCCGGAATATATTACTAGGTCTAGTAACATCTACAGTAAATATTCACAAAAACAATCAAATCATATTGTAATAGTTTTTGTCCCTTGTGAGTAAAAAAAAAACATTTCCAACTTTCACCATCACGTTTTATTTTCTCTTCAATATTTTCTTTTATGTAAAAAGACAATTGTACAGAATTATACCCTTATATTAGTTGTATGTATTGTAAAATATACGATATTAATAAACAAACTCTTACATTCAAGAGTTCACACATATAAATAGCATGTGGTTTTGTTCTAGTGAATTTTGATTTCTATTATTATATTCTTAGAGTTTGCTTTCGTTTGTAGATGGATGGTCGGGTGAACAGTAGTCATAATAGGCGGGTAAGTTATACATATTATGTGTTTATTTTGCACTTGTATCGGTTAGGGTTGCCAATTTATCCTCTTTATTGATTTATTAGATCTGTCTCTATTTTTTTTTTTGAAACTTTGATATTACAAAGTCCATCAGTCCGTCTGAAGCATTGTCTAAGAATGCTGATGATGTCGATATTTCCTTCGGCTTTTAATGTATATCAATTGAACATTCGTTTTGTTAAAGAATGTTTACTTTAGTTTTGTACTCCCCGTGTGCGTTCCCACTAAAATATCGTCTAAAAACAGTGAACAGATACATTTTTTTTTCCAATAGTTTTATGTATATAATCCTTTTCGCCATGTTACAATTTATCTTAACTTATTTTTTAATGTACAGATACTCTGTTACTATCAAATTTCTGTTTACAAGCACTTTTGAAACTTCAAGTTTGACTATTTACTTTTTTTATTATATGTATTGAGTGGATTACTTTTTGGTTTTAGTTACAAAACCTTCAATTTATACTCCTGATAATAAATGTTTATATCAATGTTGGCAATCCTAACTCTGTATGTACACTCCACAATGTTTATTTTTATAATATGTATTATATATTTTATTATTTATAGTGTTACCCGCCTTGTAATACAGCATGCGAATGTGTACATTTACGCTATGTATGTGATATTAGACCGTATATATTGTAGGTTAGACTTATCCTAACCAATGTTATGAATACTAACTTGAATTTGTTATGATTCACGTCTGAACTATTTGAAAAATTATCATTAAAGTTATACACGTCATCCAGTTAACTGTACCTGAGGGATAGAAATATTACTTACTTGGTAGTTCGGCATTAAATTACTGTAAAAACTTATTCGAAAGCAAATTATTCATAGCTAGTTTTTTGCTAGTTACCTAGCATGGTTAGTTTTGATGTAATCTAAGATGGAAGCGGGCTAACTTGTTAGAAATAGGATGAAATCCACACGCCTTTCAATATCTACACGACATCGTGCCGGAACATTAAAATTCTTGGCGGTAGGTCTTTGCCGGTTAGTTATAGTTTGGCAACTTCATTCGTAACACTCATGATGGTCAGCGCGGGCCGGGAGCGTGTAACGATGAATTAAAAACCCACGACTGATGCATCTCACTTCCCCGCACGCAAGATTTCACACCCGCGCAGTCTTTACCCCCGTCGCCCGCATATCATGGGAGTGTCATCAACGAACTTGCCAGACTAATCTTTAGTGTTAATAGACAAAGTAAGCAAGAGTGTGAAGTACAAGGTAACGGGTTGTTGCAGGAGAGCGGGTCGGGCGCGCGCACGGGCGCGTCCAAGCCGACGGCCAACAAGCCGACCTACTCCTCGCAGTCCTACTGGGCGCCCAACTAGTGCTCTGCTGCTCACTCGGTAAGCACAACTGATTGATCGCGGCCGGGCCAAAGCAAGTAGTGGCGATGTAGTAGTAAAACTGCATTAAATTACACTGTAATTAATACGCGTGAAATACAATATTTCACAATTCCCGCGTATGTGTATTTTTTTGGGATGAAAATTAGCATATATATGCTGTTCCATAACCCATCTGCGCATTGTATTTTTGACAAACAGTAAGAATTTTAAAAGCTTGATTATGTTTTAGTTATGTGTAATATACTTGAGAAAAAAGCGGTTATTTTGAAATCACAGACAGACACTTCAATTTTATTTTTATGTATTGAATATTGATATTACTAAAAATGGAACCAATAAACTTGCTGTGTGGCAACACCACATTTACTGCCACTATCACAAAAAATTGTCATTATTCATTAGATTATTAAAGTCATGGTGGAAATTCGGGTAATAATTACCAGACAAATTACAATAAATATGATTTATTTAGATGAGATTACATACAGCGGCCTCATTCTTTTTGTGTCGCAAAACTTCTTTACGAATGCTTGACGTCTTGAGGAGTAAGGTGTTTGTGAATGTTACGAAAATTGTAGTAGGGCGATGCGTGCTGCCATCTACCGGCACAGTGAAGCAGTGTTTGTTATTTTAAACTACCAGTAGATGGCGTCCTAAGAGAACTTTGAAACAATCCCTTTTTAACCGACTTCAAAAAGGAGGAGGTTCTCAATTCGGTCGGTATTTTTTTTTTTATGTATGTACACCGATTACTCAAAGACGCCTGGACCAATTTCAAAAAATTTTTTTTTGTTTGAAACGAATTGTCCCCATTTGGTCCCATTGCCATCATGTCAAAATCTGATGATGGCTTAAATTAATACATCACCGGCTTAGCACCGCCTTCATACTGATCAGCAGGTAGAACATATGTTATTTTTCACTTTTTAGTTTAGTGGGTACGTTTTTAGGTTTTGAAGTCGGTTGTATTTTTTTTATTAAAATTTTTATTGTACACTGCAAAAACCTGTTGCAGTTATGTTATAGGTGGCACTTTTATTTTTGAAAGAAATTTTACTTCAGTCGTGTGGTCTATTTACACACGCACACTAGTTTTTATTTTATTTTAAAAATATTCATAATAAATGCTTCACTATAAATTGTGTATTTTGTTCGCAGGCTCTCAACACAAAGATAGACACGTGTACATAGAAGGCGACCGCTACCCTCAACTCACCCGCCGACCGGTTCGGCCGAGCACGCTCCGGGCCCGGCACGTGCCCGCTCCGGGCTCGCGCACGCGGCTCTCACCCACGTGTAATCATGTTGCGCACATCCACCGCGCCGGAGACACCGACCCGCCCTGGGAGACTCCTTATTTAATAAAGCGCACGCGTGCGCCCGATTAGCTCTCGTTAGGATCCTCGTCCGCGGCGTTCCGACGCGTTGCTAATGTGTCAATTTGTATCGAAGTATTTAAAATAATAATAAATAATAAAATAATTGATAGTGTATAGGTCGGATTGTAAAGAACTCATTAACTAAAATAAAAAAAAGTTGAACGCGATCGAACGCCGCGCGACTGCTTAGTTATGTTATCGGTGACGCAACCCCCTGTATAAAGAATAGCGCGTGTGTGTGTGTGTGCGCGGTGTCTCGTGCGTGCGTGTGTGCGTACCCTTTTTATTATTTTTTAGTGAAACTTGTAAGAACTCGCCCCTCCTGATTCTATGTTATGTGCGTGATATATTATATAACTATACATTATTACATAAAATAAAAGAAACAGACAGTACGTGTATCAATTTAAAACGTGTAACTGATATTGTAAAATAAAATGAAAGGTAATTGAATGGAAAGAAATAATGGTAAACTAACTTTGTTAATATGACTTGTTTTTTTTTTTAAATCCCTAGTGTATTCATGCGGCGGGGCGCCGCGTCTTTTTTAGTATACATTTATATGGCGCGCTGCGTGTCGTGTCGACGCGAGATTAGGTTAGTTAGCTATTATTGGGGTCGTTGTAAGGCGGGCACACACTGGGGCCAAATCGTTCGTGTTCCTGCAGCTCTCTGTGTGTCTCGGCTTAACCTCGCCGCGCCCCGCCGCCTTGGTGTAAGTCCACTCCGTTAGGTTACTATTCTTTTGTTTAAATAAATTAACAGTAGTGCTACATTTGTCGTTATATATAATAAAAATAAATTATGTATTGTATATGTATTGTAAGCGTTTGGTGCGCTATGCGCGCCTGGACTTTTTGTATTTAGTTGTCATATTTTTTGTAATTATTACGTATTATTATTAAAATGGCGCCATAGTTCGTCGACTGTAATTGTAACAACGTTTAATATTAATCGAGGTCTTTTTTATCGTGAAAGAATGCTGAGATGATCTCGCGGGCATTGCAAACTGTGAGGGAAATACACATATTGGAACATGAGTGTTGCACTTTTATTTATTGCATTTCTCAATGAGTCGCCAAACTGAAGTGGCAATGAGTGGGGCACATAGTTTGAAGAGCCGATGGACATTGGGGTCCCAACGTGCTGGAATGGTGACCCCTCACTATAAAGCGAAGTGTTGGTCGACCCCCTACCAGCCTACCAGGTGGAAAAACGACATCCAGCGAGTCGCAGGGATTCGCTGGATGCAGGCGACTCAGGATCGTGAAGTTTCGATAGGCTGATATAATGATATCTACCAACTATTATAACTATAGAGGTTCTTGTCTGGATCTACTGAACCGAATTTGAAAATTCTTTTACCAATAGAAAACCACGTTATTTGTGAGTGTCGGGCTATATTTATCCTCGTATTCTCACAGGAACAGGAACTAAGCGGCTGAAACCCTGGGGCTTCTGCTAGTGCTCCTACTAGGAGAACTTCACAAACGAAATGTTGATGAGGCTATAGTCTAAGATCCTTATTAGGAACTACCTTCACCCATCTGTTTAATGGATGAAACGTGTTTCATATCAAAATTAGGATGTTAAAAAATATGTCCTGAGTAGGTCTCAAAAACCAGGAGTTTTTAAGACAAACTACTAAACTAAACTCATTAATGATAGTGAATAATAGTTTGGCCAGAAAACTGATTGTCTAAGATCTGTATTAGAAACAACCATAGATTTACGATTCGGTACAAGTACATTATAATTCTATGGAAACAACCCATTAAAAACTTGATTTTCTTTAAAGTTTTTAGGCAACCTACTCTCAATATATTTTTTAATGTACTACATTTGAAATAAAACACTTTATCCACTAAACAGATGGGTGAAGTTCGTTTCTAATATGGATCTTCTAATAAAACAATAATCACTATGAGTCAAGCTTTGTAGTGTTATCTAGTAGTTAATCTGATATTTTCCAAGAGTCTTAAATAAAAAACATATTGATTAAAAAAATAGGAATGTATTTAACATTTATTTAAAATTTCAAGGCACCATATACATAATTAAAGTAGTATCACAAACAATACATTCTATCAAAATTACCCTTACTACCAAAATATCATTATCAAAAAATGTCAAAGATCATCTATAAATGTGCTGCCGCTGCATCATCCACGATCCAGTAGACTGAACCTGTTGCTGGTCTCACTCTGCCTGCCGGCAGGTCTTCTTTATCTTTCAGTATACGCTGCAATAAATAACATTTGTCACTAAACATATTTTAAAAACGGTCCCACTTGTGTGTATACTAAAACACAACTAAAATTGTGTGTGCTCCCCTCCTGTCACTTTTTTGGATGAAACAATTTATGATATCAATTTCTTTTCCCAAAAAATGTGACAGGACCATGATAGGAAATTCATCTCATTCATCAAAATCGGCTTAGTTATTTTGGTACTAGTATATACATAAATACCATTTGGTTTTGCCATAAATAGTAAGATAAAGGTGTAGATGATATGACACATTGAAACTAGTTCAACTGGGCTAAAATTTAGTGCAAAGATTTTTGAACTCTGATATTTCTAGCAGACAAAAAAGTGGCTTCTTGCTTTATTTATTTTTGATTCTGTGTGTGAGTTGTGCTTTTAGTGATATCTATAATTGTAATTAAAACATCCTCATGTCACAGTTTCATCATATTCCATAATGAAAATTTTTAGTATATGTGATGGGAATAGATTTTAAAGTATTTCTTGCTTTCTTGTCCCCACTTTGGCTGGTGGGAGGCTTCGGCCGTGGCTAATTACCACCCTACCGACAAAGACGTACTGCCGAACGATTTAGCGTTCCGGTACGACGTCGTGTAGAAACCGAAAGGGGTGTGGATTATCATCCTCCTCCTAACAAGTTAGCCCGCTTCCATCTTAGACTGCATCATCACTTAGCATCAGGTGTGATTGTAGTCAAGCGCTAACTTGTAAAGAATAAAAAATAAACATCTCTTATTTTAGTATTTCTAATTTTTATGGCAGTATAATATATCTTTCAGTTATCAGTTTAGCTAGTCATTATGTAATGTGAAAAAGCAGACTGAACAAGAATGAAAAGGGTCACTTACTTTAATCATATCTGCTTTTCCAGCTCCACTTATAGCGAAGATACAATTTCTTGCATTATTTATAACTGGGTAAGTTAGTGTTATTCTTTCTGGGGGAGGTTTAGGTGAGTCAGTGATTGGTGCCACTTTCAATGTGGTCTCTTCAAGGAGAGGGTGACTTGGGAATAGGGAGCATGTGTGACCGTCAGGACCCATGCCTAACAGAAGCAGGTCAAATTTAAAGTCATCACCTTGGAATGCTTTTGACAACTGCTCAGTGTAGTCTTTGGCTGCTTGACTAGCTGTAAATAAGAAATTTGTTGGTAAACAGTGCACATTGAATATAACTTTAGTATTGTTATCAAATATCATACTTATTAATACTAAAGATGCTGAAGTGACTTGTTTGTTTGGTACCTATATCTACTGAATGTTGATAAAATTTGCGACAAAGGTTGTTTACTTTTAATCCAGAAACCACAGTTTCTGCATTACCACAATCCCAAGTCACAAAGCATTCACTAGTTTAGTATTGTCTTATTTATTCTGTATGTACATTATAGTATATTGTATGTGTAGAATTTTTTTCTATGCTCTATATACTTAGTGAATAAATGGTAATAAAGCAAGACTAGCATTTTGAACAGAAGCAACTATCTAACTATTGAACAGCATCTTTTGAATATTGAATACTCCTCTACACCCAGAGAACAACAAACTATTTTAGGGATCTCTATCGTGATAATAGTTTACAATGACCAGAAAATAAGTAATTAGAGATAACCTCCTACAATACCACAAAGTTTACCTTATTTTAATATTAGTATAGAAGTATACATTACTGTACAAATAAAGTTATACGTCTCATATTTAGACAACTTGTTTTCTGATTATTGTTAACAAAATTTAATGTTTTCAAAGATATCTTTATAAATGAATATTCAACAATCTATTTCTAAATACCTGAAAGTCCCTGCTTAAGCACAACAAACTGTTGTCTGTCCAAACCAATTTTTGGTATCAACTGTTTGTTGTATGTCCCAAATGTCGAGTCCTCACTATCTTCTGCCACCACTCTCTCGTCACAAAAAGCTAGCACCCATTTATCCCACGCTGTGTCCACTTGTGGCAGTCCTTCACATAAGTACTTTACTACTGAACCTCCTGTAAACATTATAATGAAATGAAATAAGGCTATTACCAAATTTAATACTTCTCAAATTATAAAAAAAAAATCTATTGAAAAAGCTACAGTACATAGTAATAATTTTGTTATAACATAATATATTTTTGGCTGATTTAGTAGATATTCAAATATCGCAATGTCTCTCTTTTAATATTTGGTTGCACCATAATCTTGATTATGTATAGTCAGTTCAAAGGTAAGCTGATGCCTGCAACTTTGTGTAAGCATGTAAATTTAGAATTTCTATTACATACATAAAATCTGTCTGTACAAAAATTTCGTCAAAATCTGTTCAGTAGTATATAAGTACGATTACTTGCACACAAGCTTGCATCCTTACTTTCCGCGTAGGAATAGTAAAATGTGGCCTGACATGGGATGAATCTACAGTGTATTTCTAATAAGAGGAAATAGCTTGTACGGAAGCTGGCTTATCTATATATCTGATTTTATACTTCAAAAAGCAAAAACTAGATTAATGTTTACCGGAAAGGCCGACGAAAAACTTTCCACGATTCAAAATAGCATCGTTAGATATTTTCTCAATGTACGAAGTTAACTTTTTGATAATTTCTTGCTCGTTTGCTACTTTAATTATTGTACTCATGATCACGATTTTATTTACTTTGCAAATTGCAAAGTTAAGTTTTTTTTCATAGAAATATTTTGGATCGACACCTCAAAAATAAACTTCGTTTGACAATGACAAGTGAGAATTGACATTGACATGACAACTATGACCTTCAAAGTTCGTAGAAGTAATCAAAGTTCATAGAAGTAATATAGACTCCGCGCCACGAAACAAGTCCCGTGGACGCGGCGCTAATGTAATTTAATATTTAACTAGCAGACGCTCTCAACTTCGTCCGCCCTTAGACCTGTTTAATTCAGCCCTATCGCAAAATCTGTTTTTAGTGGATACCTACTAACTATAAAATACCTCCCTGCTTTTCAGCTTTGTACAAGCGGTTTGTGATTCTGACAGATTGAAATCACGAAATAATAAAAAAAATTAAAGTTAAAAAAAGCGGGCTTTAGGTTTTCTATTCTAATATTTTATATATATCGCTATCGTTATCGCTAACGCTATATAGATATCGCTTTCATACAAACTTTGAACCCATATTTCACTCCTTCTCTTTTTATTTTAGGGATACAAAGTAGCATAAGTTCTGCTTCAAGGTCCCATTTATCATAATATCAAAATATCAGTTTCAAGTTCAGCCGTTTAGCCGTGAAATGGTAGTAGACAGACAGCCTTACTTTGGCATTAATATTATTAGCTTAAATTAATGGCGCTCATTGTCATTTGGTAATGGCGGTCCTAAAGTCATTTGTTTAAGGCGCTGTCAATTTTACTTCGTTTCTAACCGCAGGACTTCTCTCATGGCACAGAGTCTACTTTATCTGTCTACAAACTGTGCTACAAACAGACCAATGGTTGGTTTTTTACAAAGTCCCATGACTGAAAACCTTATTAAAAATAATTTGTGTGCATATAGTTTAACTAGTAGATGCCGCGCGGTTTCACCTGCGTGGTTCCCGTTCCCGTAAGAATACAGAGATAAAATATAGCCTATAGCCTTCCTCGATAAATGGGCTATCTAACACACATCAAATCAGACCAGTAGTTCCAGAGATTAGCGCGTTCAATCAAACAAACAAACAAACTCTTCAGCTTTATAATATAATAATAATAATAACCTGACCTAACCTTACCTGATTAGTAAGTACCTAATTAAAGAAAATTAATTATAAACTTAGATTACGAATACCAAAAGGCCTTGATTGAGGAAGGGTAGGTTTAAAATGTAAGTAAAAATATAAATTACAAATAACAATAAAATATTTGTCAGAAGTGGGATTCGAACCCACGCCCACAGAAGTGGACTGCGACCTGAACGCAGCGCCTTAGACCGCTCGGCCATCCTGACATGTATAAAACGTGTAAAATTAATCATAGGATGCATAAATTTAAATATACAGGGTAGTTTTACTACTCAACACTAGATGGAATCACTTGATCTAATTATTAATTTAAAATTCTTGGATGCAAGTAATGGAAAAAGTGAAAGTATTGTTGTAAATGAGCACGTCGACCGTCATCGTGCGGTTGTTGACCGTCAAAATTATTTAGTGATGTAATTATTGTAATAGCAACGGCGAAGCTTTTACTCTACTATCGATTTCGTTGCCGCCGTCTAGAGCTTGCAGCTTTTCTAGCGATTGGTTTTGCTCAACAACTTCTATTGGTGTAGGCGTTTGGCTTTAATAAGTTTAGCTATTACATAATTTAAAATTCCTAGATTTTGCTTTAGCTTTGTAGTGCATTTTTGCAACTAATATTAATAGATAGCTTGTTTCTTACGATAATATTTTATTGTACCTACCTGATGAAAATAAAAATACTGTAATTTAGTGAATATGCTTTGCATTGGCTTGCACCACTGCCCTCTCTACTACATGAGCAATTAATATAAATTATAAATATGACACAGAAGCATCAGGTTATTCTGCGATAATCTATCTATAGCATAGTCTGCGTTATGTAGCGACGTTCTGCGTGGTCTTAGGTTCTTTAGGGGTTATAATATCATAACCCGTAGCGAAAATTCCTGATCCATGTTGATAAATGATAGGTTAGTACCTGGTATATGGATTACATTTAGTATTTTTTTGTAACCCTAGAATTTGTACCACCATCACTGTTATTATATTTAGGCGAATTAGTCAATTATTCGAATAACTCAATTCCCACTAATTACAGGCGGGGCGGCGTGAATTCAGATAGTTCAAGGGCGCGAGATTTATTGAACCGTGATTATACAGGCCGGCGCATCAATACGCCGAGATCATCTTGAAGGTGCATTAATGTCCAAGCTATTGTAAATAATAGACAGAACTATAAAAGAAAACAATTCTAATAATATTGATCTACTAATCTAGTCGTAAAAATACGTGATGAACAAAAT
Source organism: Bicyclus anynana (assembly GCF_947172395.1). NCBI lineage: Eukaryota > Metazoa > Arthropoda > Insecta > Lepidoptera > Nymphalidae > Bicyclus > Bicyclus anynana. The sequence continues at coordinate 1,720,131 of NC_069084.1, forward strand.
AAAATATGGCATCATTTATTATCTAATTATTTTTCTAAACATGATTGAAGAAGATCATAAAAAATTAAAAAAAAATCTGACTCTTCCGTAGCGGTGCTTGAGTTGAATAAGCGGTGAGTTCAAGTGTGAGAAACGTACGATACGCTCTATGTCAACCTTTTTATATCCATCCCCTGATTTAACCAACAGGCTTCTGAAAAGCTTTTCGCCATATGACAATTGTTTGCAGCTACTAAAAATATTATAATATTAATATTAAAGTTTGACGCTCTAAAGTATATTCTAATATCACTTCTAAGTAGATACTTGTAATACAAGCAAAACCTGAACTAAGTAACTAATAAAATATGTTATATATATAACATAGTATAGTTATATAATTATATAACATAAGGTATAGTTAAAGCAACCCAGAATGTCTACTTTGAATCGCGCTTTCCAGATTATTTGAATTAATTATCTTTTACCATTTTAGGTTTTCACATTAACTACAACTTAGAAGTTGTTCCTACGCTTCTGTTCTGCAAAAATGGTACCTGTAATTTTCAAGGTAGGTAACACATATAAATACATCTATATAAAAAAATATATCTTCGAAATGTATGCACGCCCATACTCACCATTCGTAATAATACTTAAAAGATGGGTCGGGTAGGGATAGGGAAGAAGTGCACATAAGTCAAAGCGAAGATCTGACTTCACTTTGACTTATGTGACTTCACCTGATCACTAGTAACTTATAAATTATTCAGGGTGCTGGGGAGTTTTTCCCATAACTTCAAGGTGTTGACGAGTCCACTTATAGGAGCCTAACTGCATAACTAATATTTTTTAAACTAAAAATTCAAAAAACTTTTTATGTTTTCATACAAAGAAATTCAAATAAGTCCCACTATCCATGTAACACATGCCTTTATCTATCCTTGCATATTACCATTTTGAAGTTGGTTACATCATAATTATATGGATGTTTATAAGGAGCACATTTTAAGATCTATTTACAAAAGAAATACGGACCCCAGAGTTACGGGAAATACTCCCCAGCACCCTGTATAAGTAGGTAACAACGGTAGGCAATTGGCTTTTTTAGTCCTATGTATAGAGCTACGCTAATAGCTTGCTTAATGTAAGCTAATAGCTTGTCAAGCAGTAATATCTATCTGTGTAATAATGTCATACATAACAATAAGTAAATTCTAAGCAGTTCAACTTGGTCAATTAGCCAAGTTTTAGTGTGTCACTTACAGCGCAGACACAGCTCCTTCTATTTCGTTTCATCACTGGCGGCGTAATCTGCGTCACGCAATTAAACTGAAATAGATGCATTTGTGCACGTTTTAAACGAGAACTATTAGATATTGTGGTTTTGAATGTCATCTTAACTATCAGATTAAATAAAGCTGCAAAACAGTCATGGAAAATATTAAATCAATCAATTAGAAGTAAAATTCTAAAGAAGTAGTAATTTTCTAGAGTACTGAAAACTTTATGGCCCTTTATTATTTTTTTTATTTTTTAATCTTTCTGTGTCTTTGGCAACAGTCACCTATTATATGGATGATCGTCTGTAATGGCGTGAATGCATTTAAAATATTATATTTAGGATTGTACCTAATTAATAATATCAATGACGTAAACATAACTATAACATCTGAGGTCCGTGGCAAATTCATTGGATAAGTGGTAAGGCCCCAGAATTTAATAGAAAAACATTTTAATTTTTAATTTACGCTCTCCCAAGTATAGTCTGGCAAGTTCGTTGATTACACTCCCATGATATGCGGGAGACGGACGGTGCATGCGGGGAAGTTTGGTGCATCAGTCGTGGGTTTTTCTCTAATCGCTACATGCCCCCCGGCCCGCGCGGCAATCGGCAGTGTTACAAACGACGCTGCCAAACTATAGTATTCTTTTTTGTTATTGCGATCAACCATTCCACAACTTTCCAAGATGCTTTTTAAAAGACGAAGACAGATGGCGCGATGGACCAAGTAGGTACTACGTATAATAACGTGTATAATTATTGTTTTTAACGATCATCATTTTAAGACAGTTAATTAACGAAATAAACATTAAACGATCGATCGTATAATTAATTATACGCGACCTACACCTGACAGCGTATCCGTGTGTATCGCCTCCAAAGCTCGGCTCAATTAGTTTTCAAAATATATCTGTGCCCGCGGCTGTGCACTGCCTGACCTTCTGCGCTGGCACGAGTAGGTACATATCCAGTGGTGTGCTCAAGGGGTTTGACTAAGGTAGGCACTACACGTACAAATTGTACGAAAGTTGGTTGGTCGTAGTTAGTTACCTATCGGCAAAGACGTATTGCCAAGCGATTTAGCGTTCCGGTACGATGTCGTGTAGAAACCGACATGGGGTGTGAATTTTTATCCTCATCCCAACAAGTTAGCCCGCTTCCATCTTAGATTGCATCATCATTTACCAACAGGTGAGTTTGTAGTCAAGGACTAACTTGTAAAGAATAAAAAATAAAATAAAAAGTTCTTCTCCAGTCCAGGTTTCTAATGAATCCTCAGAATAGGCAGTGCATTTTGCATCTATGGTGTGCGTATAGGTATACCGGGATTGAATCGACGCAATCAATCACTATCACTCTCCAAGTCAGGGGTACCGGGTATCAAGTTCCCAAGTTCAAGACGTACTACTCTGTTTAATATAAAAAGGCTGTTTGTAGGGTTATGAAATTATGTAAGTAATCATATTTTCAGGTTTTATTTATATTCCATAGCTGTCTTGGGTTGACTGAACTCAAACTCTGATATGTCATCTTTAATGGGCAGACATATGATAAGCCAAGTTGTTAAACGTTTAGTTCAATTTGCTCTTGGCCTGTGCATTTTACCATTTTCCGGAATTTAATGAACGGCCTAGGCGGCTTATCAGCTGGCTAATACAACCAGATCACTGCGACATATAGATTTAATTAAAATGACATTACCTTAACAGCCGATGGACGTCCATAGGCCTCTTGCATGGATTTCCAAAAACAACGGTCTCGAGACGCCAGCATCCAATGGCTCCCTGCAACCCGCTGGATGTCCTCAGTCCAACACTGCGGACCGGTGCGGGGTCGCCGTTCCAGCACCTTCGGAATCCAACGTCTATCGGCTCTTCGAACTATGTGGCCTGTCCATTGCCAGTTTAACTTCGCGACTCGCTGAGCTATGTCAGTGACTTTGGTTCGTCTGCGGATCTTCTCATTTCGGATTCGATCGAGCAGAGAAACTCCAAGCATAGCCCGCTCCATTGTCCGCTGAGTGACTTTGAGCCTTCTAATAAGGCCCATAGTTAGCGACCAAGTCTCGGATCCGTATGTCATCACTGGTAACACGCACAGTTCGATGACTTTCGTCTTCAGGCTCTGAGGAAATTTGAACGCAAAGATGTCGCGATCGATGGATTCTGCGATTCACCTCTTTCTCGAAATTGGAACTACCTAACTGGACTGTAACTCTGTCCAAGGTATATATAATTGGCATTATTTCTTATTTAACCTCAAACGATTAACTCCTCATACGCTCTTATGTTGTTATTACTAATAATATGAAGTCATATGTAATAAATGTAAATGAAATAATAATAAGTGTACATGTAGAAACTGCCATAACCTCAGCTCATGTAAGCTGTTACACTTGACCCACATATGTAGCTTTCTGCACTCGATACATATAAGTTTATATGCTTAACTGGTTCCCGACACCGGTTATGCTTGAAACTTTTATCTTAAACACAATTTAACGTAACTTTTTTTACTAACAAGACAAAGAACACTTATCAGAAAAATAACTAACTCTATTGAGTGCATTTTCTACTGAGTCGCCAGATCATCAATTATAATCTCTATGTTTATTGTTTATGTATATTAGTATTATTCATATTAAAATTAAAAAGAGGTAAAATTTGTGAGTTTGTAGGTATCTTTGTGAGTTTTTAAGGTTGTATGGAGTAATCTCTCTCTACTTCGATTTTATTCTTTTACCAAAGCGTAGCGCTTCATACCCGCGCCTGGAATACCACGTTAAACCGTCGAAGCTATTGCCAGTGACATCTTAAGATCGTTAAAGATTTTAAAATTATCAACAATATACGCCCGCAAACCCGCGTTGAAACAACATGGTGGGTCTATGCTCCCCTTTACCCCGTCTCCTAAAACGCCCTTTAAATAGGCTGATAATTATGATGACAATGTAGTTGGTTTTTAATTTTGTATACACAGATAAACATACTTTCATTATTAGATATTTCATAAATAGCAACTGCGTAGGCTGTGCGACAATAAATAATAAGACCTCTAGCTAAAGAATACATTAAGGTTAGTGTTTAATGCAAGTAATGGGCGGCCCCAATCTATTACCACACTTGAATGTGATTATAACGCACCAACAGGGTTAAGCCGCGGTTAAATTAAACCTAAATATAAATAAAACAATGCTAAACGAGCGTTTAAACCTCATTAAATATACCTACCTCTTACAGAAATCTTTAAATTTTCTAGCAATACTGCTAGAGGATAGTTAACAGAACAACAAGACGTCGTGAACGGTGGCATACTTACGTATCGTCGTCGTCGTCGTCGTTATCAACCCATATACGGCTCACTGCTGAGCTCGAGTCTCCTCTCAGAATGAGAGGATTTAGGCCAATAGTCCACCACGCTGGCCCAATGCGGATTGGCTGACTTCACACACGCAGAGAATTAAGAAAATCCTCACGATGTTTTCCTTCACCGTTTGCCGTTTGAGACACGTGATATTAAATTTCTTAAAATGATGGATTCGAACCCACACCCTCCGGAATCGGAGGCAGAGGTCATATCCACTGGGCTATCACGGCTCAGTTGATATACCTCCGCACAAAACGGTTCTAATATTTTGATCAGCTAGCGATTCCCAAACTGGGTTTCCTAAAAAGTCACAAGGCGACCAACCAAACAAGCAAACAAAGCAGGATTTTCCTTGTTAAACTCCGGCTTGGTTTGAAACGAAGTCGCGGGCGTCCGCTAGTTGGTAATATGACAGTGACAGTTGGCGGCCATTTTATTATAACAAACATCACAAACTCTGCGTGATTAAATCAGTTATGTGGAGATTCGCAGATTAACCAAAGTCACCGACACAGCTCAACGTATCGCGAGGCTGAAGTGGTAATGGGCGGAACACAAAGTTCGAAGATGGAGGTTAGGTTCCCAAGGTGCTGGATTACTACCCCCCCACCAAGACTGAAATCTGACGACATCAAGCAAGTCGCAGGGACTCGCTAGATGCAGGAGGTTCCGAAATTGTGATGTTTGGAAGTCCCTACAAAAGGCATATATCCTGCTGTAGACGTCGATCGGCTGAAACGATGATGATGATTATGATGAAATCTTTGTTTGAAAGTCAATCGGATCTTAGTCTGAAAGTCAACCGGCTAATGATAGTTTAAACACCTTTATGGCAAGAGTGAGACATTTTCTAGACAAGCTCGTCTGAATAGAACTCTTCATAGCTTTCCATCATGCATGATAGTGACAGTAATACTTGCCAGGTCAGCGACCGGCGGCGGGTGCGGCGCAGGGGGAGGGGGCAAGGCTGCACTCTAATCAGCTCATACCCGCATGTCCACTTATCCGCCAAATCAATCTTGTTCGTAACTAGCTAGCGTTGACAAAATAAGCTTTATAAAACTTTTTAATAAGATAATACCTTCAATTCATTAGTTAAAACTTACTAAAAAATATATGAGTTAAAATAACGAAATCTTCAACCACAGCATTCAATATCTTTTGGAAAAACATATCATACAAATCTTTATATTACATACTCTAGTTTCATCTACTTTTTATGATCTGATATCTTTTTTTGTGATATTAATGCCAATGTTACCTGTTAAAGGTTTATTTTTGTGTTTAATATATTATGTCTAATACCTAATATTAGGTACATAAAATAAATAAAACATTATAATATTACCTACTGTGTTTTTTTACCCATTTGCCTCGCCCGATTACAATTTTCGTAACGCGTTCTCCGACTTACTCCCCATATCAAGTGTGCGGAAAGAAGTTTTACTTTAAGCTCACAATATGTTAGAGTGACGTTGCAGTCTCAGAAGCATTTATTAAGACATCATGTTTATTTGTCCGTTCTTTTATATAAGATTCCATGCATTTTTGGTATTAAAAATAATTGTGGGAACACTGCTGCTGTAGTTTAAAAAGGAAAAAAAAAATACATTTTTACAATATTTATCCTGTTGACCGTACATAAATTTGGTACGTGTTGCGTACAAGATCCGTGTGCACTATTTTGTGCTATTTGACGGTTTAAACTCATAGGTGGTATTAATATGTGATACGGATACAAAAATTAAATGTTTGTAAGGTTTGTACCTATTTCAATGACCCGTAAAAGCGTTTTACGAGTATGTTGCCACTAGAATGTGCCTAGCTAATGTCTCGTTGACCCAGTGGTTAGCCAGACACTTATGGGTCATGCTAACCGAGGTTCTAGCCCAGGCTAGAACCTCGGTTTGACGGCCTCTGTGGCGCAGTGGTATGCGCGGTGGATTTACAAAACGGAGGTCCTGGGTTCGATCCCCGGTTGGGCAGATTGAGATTTTCTTAATTGGTCCAACCAGGTCTGGCTGGTGGGAGGCTTCGGCCGTGGCTAGTTACCGGCAAAGACGTAAAAAAAGGTTTCCAAATTGGGTTTTCTTTCTTCAAGGAAGCCAATCTCTAAATTTCAAAGATTAGAGCATCGTCGAAAGGTTGCCTGTCTATCGGTGTTCTACAAAAATACTTCAGGGAGTGCAGAACAGGAGGAACTGTTTGATCTGTCTACCACAGGACTGCTAGGCATCGCAGAGATCGGCTGCGTCGTCGATATTCCTCGGACGCGTAGTTAGCGGCTTAGTTCCTCTTTGCTTATACGCACTGCAAAGATATGTGGAATGCTCCCCCAGCTTCAGTTTTTACTACCACCTACAATATGGGTATTTTCAAGTTAAGAGTGAATAGGCATCTTCTAGGCAAGCGATGATATAATCTAAGATGGAAGCGGGTTAACTTGTGGGATGAAAATCCTCACCCTTTTCGGTTTTTATACGACATCGTACCGTAACGCTAAATCGCTTGGTAGTATTTGCCGGTAGGTTTATAAAAAAAAAATTAAGAGATCTACAAGTTTACTTTTGTACTATTTAAATTTAAGTGTATTTAATAGTGTAGGTACTATAATACATGTCGGGGATTTACACAGAGGTCAGTATGTAGGTGACCTACAAACACACACTGTCCTTATCAACTAAAATCCGGTCTAACGTATATTGTACTTTACCGTACTCGATGTGTTCATAAAAAAACCAGACAAGTGAGAGTCTACTCGCCCACCGAGGGTTCCGTACCAAACTTTCTTTAATTAAAAAATTATAATTTTGAGAGTTTTTCCCCATACCTGTTGTTTTATTATGTTAATAATATAAATAAAAACTTTGAACTTATGACATGCCCGTGGTTTCATGTGGTAGTTTATCATAAAAATATTTAAAAATCTGTCGTTTATGCCAATGTAGGCCTATCATGGAATACCTTCTTCTTCTTTCTAGGCCGTTTCCGCACTTGCTTGGCCGTTGTACGCTGTAAGAGTATCCCCTATTATTCTGTTAACTCCAGGGAACTTAAAGCGCTTAAGCTGCGCTTTTTTATATCAGTGGTTAATTCAATTCATAATTTTGACCGCCATTCTTTAAATGATATGATTAATCGTTCTTTCTACACGTTCTACAGATATTGGGTATCTCTTGACAAACGCCCCGATTACTATCAGCTTACTTTGAAAATATATATTCTTCTTGACTTCTTTTATAAAGATCCTAGTAGTATATTTTTCTTTTGTTCTAAATACAGATATGGTAAATACCTAGGCGTCACAGACTAGCTTTATGGCATTCATCTCCGGATATAAAATGCGTGTGTACGTATAAACTTCTCTGACCCTGACACCATTGGCCATAAGCCAGGTTCAAGATTATGCCTTTGAATTAAACATACATGTGTCATATATGTCTTTTTCTGTGCGTCTGTTTATTCTTGTGCTGAAGACAAGTACGCGAACGACTACTGGCACTGTGGAGTTGGGAACATTTACATTAAATTTTATTTATTATGAGATGTCATGTATTTCATTAACATTTATATAATGTAACTCATGTACACTCAGGGTACAAGCCTTATTACTAGTAAGCTATGTAGACTAGTTTTTTTTTTCGAATTTATTTGTCATTCAGAATTTCATTATTTCAATTAAAAGAATATTTTTTTTTTACTTTACATATCAGAATATTTATGATTTGACTTCCAAAACACTTTACCAATATAAAGACAAACTACATAGATACACCAATGAAAAATCGTGTACCAAAAACGGATGTCAAAATTAGTAAAGTAATGCTTGAATTTTAAAATGTAACGGCTGATCAATCATCAAATTAAGTAAATGTTCACCAAATTACAAAGTACACGTGTTTACGTTCCCCAAAACAAAATGCAATAAAATTTAGAATGTAGAATAGTACATCTGGACTTCATCTACGCAATCTCGTCTTCCGTACCCCTAGAGTATTTTTAGGAGCGCAAAGTTAGAAGCTCGAAGGAGGTGCTGAATGGAACAAGCCTACGGGGTCGAGTGGAGCGAAAGGAGGGTAGCAAACAAGCAGACTCACAATTCCGTATACATAATTAGGTAGAGAAAAATAGACATCGATATGCTTAAAAATGTGAGATAACAGATGCTTAGTAAAAAAATTGCTCCATACTTAAAGATTTTATTTAAAATATAGAAAAATAGTTAAATTGATTGTGCTAAAGTTGAAACACATAGTAGTGCGTGTAAATAAATACCGCAGCAGCTCACGACGAGTAGGTATTGTAATATTTGCATATAAATATGGCTTTTAGAGGGAAAAGGCCGTTTGATTGTAATTTATTGAATTGAATTACCTACAAGAGCTTGTATAGTTATATCTCTATTATTATTTATTGTAATCAAGGTTTATTTTTTATTTACAGGTGATAAATATTAAAGATATTAAAAATCTCTTATTTCTAATACTACTTGTAGTAGATTTAGTAGAACTTTTTTACAACTCGACAGTGCGAGTGTAGAATTCGTCTTAAACTCTCTGTCTTCCACTTATTATATATACGTTTAAGTTATGTCAAACTTAAGTAGCCTGTTACTCGGTAAACGTGTAGCTTTCCAATGGTGAAAGAATTTCCAAAATCATTCGACTAGTTGAGTTCGATCGTAGATTTATTTAATCAGCCTATTTTCACGGCTCACTACAGAGACAAGCTCTCCTTCTTATAGGAGAGGGTATATGGAGCTTAGACTCACCACGCTAGTCTAACGAGGGTTGGCGAGGTATTAGGTACATCTTTAGAATATCAGTTTATTACAAACTAGCTGACGGGAACACGAACCACGCTCGGTTCACTCGCGTGGTTTGTGTTCCCGTAGGATTACGGGAATAATTATAGCCTAGAGTCTTTCTTGATAAATGGGCTATCTAACACTGAAAGAAATTTTCAAATCGGACCAGTAGTTCCTGAGATTAGCGCTTTCAATCAAACAAACAAACAAACTCTTCAGCTTTATAATATTAGTATAGATGTTACAAAATATACTTTACAGCATTTCTGGGTAGCATAGGGAGGTTTTTCGACCTACATGAAAGTCTGTCGGTCTCATTCAATGTAAATGCCCGCATTATATCTCGTGTTATTATTTTAGCGACATGTGTTGCGCAATGCACACGTGTGCGTTTCGACACGCCACCCGCTCTAGTGCTGTGTCACTGGTGCACCGTAGTGATGTGACTACATTTTTGGCTGTCGAATAAGGCTACGCTCAAACCTTTTAAATCTTAAATTAGTGTCGTGAAATATATCTTAACATGTTTGAAATTATATAGAACTGTTTAAAACAATAAATTCGTCCTTAAAATATGTATGTCACTAAAAGCCTCGTCATAATCCGTTCAGTAACAGTGGAAATTGGTCGGAAGTTGGAACAATAACTAGGTTTGTCAAAAAAGTCACAGTGAAAATTACTTTATGTAATATAGCCTTAGAAGCACTTTTGCCAGACCTGGATCAATTAAGAAAACCTCAATCGACCCAGCCGGGAATCGAACCCGAGACTTCCGTCATGTATTGTGATGTCTTAATAATAATAATAATAATAATAATTTATTTATTCATCAGAAAGCAGGTTTACAAAGATTACTTAAATCTTGTATCCACCGCGGCCGTCAAACTTTTTTACATTGTATTTAATGCGCGTTTGATAACCTCCCTCGTAGGATCCCTTTTGTTTTCCATTTTAAATATATAATTTTAAGTTTTCGACTTTACTTATAATAATTATGCCTACAAAAATTAATGCATTTTTAATATTTGTGCATTTTTATTATTGAATTTGAATGATTAAGTCAAATATATCGTGTAATCCGCACATCACTAGTCCATCGGCAGGGCGCGGTTGCTCGCCTTGCATATGCTGACACATGCATTGCGTACACGCGCCGCGATTTGTGATCTTTTTCATACTTGTTGCCCGCAGGGTACAATTTATGATCTATTGCATCATTGCAAAGTTTCCTAGTATTTACATGAGCGATATATGAGCTACTAGCGAATGTGACCGGTAAACGATGTTCTGTTTAGGTGATGGTTTACCTTATTGTAGGCCCTCATTCGCATGAGAGTTTTTTTCACGGTCGTTAAAAAAGCGTTCAAAATTAGTATAAAGTTAAATTAAGGTCTATTTCCAGCGCCAAAATTTGAAAATACAGCACTGCTCGTGTTTTAAAAACGCTATTTGAACGCTGAATTTGTCTCGTATACAAAGCAAAACAGGTTTGCTACTAGGTGGTACAAAAAGGAGGTGGAACTTTTGTGGTCATCCTTCGTTGCATAGAATTCTAGTACTACATACGACTAGGTAGTCAAGAAAAAAGGACCAATTCACTACTAACCCCATGAGCTCGGTAAATAACTTTGTAAAGCTGTAGGAATAAGTGCACCGATGACATACATGGCATGGAGTCTTCTTCTTCGTCTTGGGCATTAAAGTTGACCGTTGTTCGTAGGTCTGTTAGGGGATCAACACGACCAACCGAGCTCGCCCTACTAGCAGGCCACCCTGGTCGCGGAACGCTTCATGGAGTGTTGCTGGGGAGTTAAGTATGCTGCGCGTTGTTCTGCATACACCTCTGCATCTAAGTGTTTCATCATCCATATATGCTCTGCACAGAGGACTGTCGGTTATACCTAGAACTGAAAGATGGCATATGAGTATAGGGAGTTTCTGGACTGGTGGCCATTGGTCGAAGGTTATGGTGAAGTTACGTGGTACGGTGACGCAAACAAGTAGTGCAGCAGTGTTCATCCAGTTCCAGAGAAGAGCTGGCAAGCCTTTATAACCATTAAAGTTAATTATTTTTGTTATTCGTGCAACAAAAAATATAATCATTTGTTGCGTGGGTATAGGATGCACGATGCAATTTTTAATGCAAATGTTTATGTGCCAGTATGCACGAGGCTTGAAGCCAACGACAAAAGCTCTTTTCTATAGCCTGTTTAAGTATATAAAAAATATAAATGTCATTCCGTTTACGCTACGCCTCGTAGCACGTTCGTAGCCGTTCGTAGCTATGTGTAGCATTTTTTATACTGAAAATGAATAATATTTTAATACCGTTGTTTGCATTTTTAAGGTTCCGTAGTTTTACTGTAATTTCATAGTTGTGTGGGCGTAAATGCGTGGTAACATTAAAAACAGACAGTAAAAGAGTTTCTTTTTCACATTTACATTTATATTTTTTCAAAATACGGTTAGGGATATAACTATTAAGACAATATATGTAAGGAATTATGTGTTTAAATCAGCTTCTAAATTACGTAAAAGTGTGGGTGAGAAAACTCTCGTTTTCCAACCCACACGTTTTTACGACGTTTTTACGTTGCGTTTTTACGACGCACGTCAGTGACGTCAAAGGGAAACTCACTCTAGAAGCGCTATAAAAATAATTATATGTATATTCGACATTAAATATTTGTCTATAGTACACTATCATTAAATCGTATATTTATTTATTTACGTTCATAATTTGGTTAAACTACTAAAATTGTAGGTATCAACAATTTTAGTAGTTTGTCCAAAATTACCAAAGATTTCCCACATTGATTTCCAGTTAATTCAGTTTGTCGGCATATACCTACATCATTACGAACAGTAGCTATCTATAAGTACATCAGTATTGTATAAGCTATAGTTGATAGCGATCTGTTAGATTACTATTTGTGTAAGTTAAAAGTGTTAATGGTTTGCCCTTAATGGGTGCCGGAGGTCACGTGTCAATCGCTTACACAGAGTCTCACAAACCTGTCATACCTGTTCAATTGTACTTTAAAGATCAAGCAGTTACTGTCAAGGGAAATAATAGTTATTCGTTATGTAAGGTTGCAAAATATTGTTTACCGCGTGTTAGTATCCAGGAATACCGAGCGACTAAAGGTGGTAGACAGATTAACATGATCTGAGACACGGGGGTGTAACCCTCATCCCCATATTCCAAGGTCTAAACTTCGGGGTCCTTAGAAGTACTTAATAAAAATGCCAATACCAATAGTTTATAACCCGACCTTTGAAACGAAAACAGGACTTTATTCCGTTCCGTTATTTCCGTATTTCTGATCCGTTGCCACACAGGCTAAATACTGAAGCAACCAGGCAGTTTTCATTAGTTCAAAAATTGCTAAGATTCAAAACAAATTGAAATGTTTGGCATGTTGGACCATTTCACTAGCGGGTAAATGTTGAAATAATATTGGTATTTTGTATAAAATAGTACATTTTTGATCATCATCAGTGTGTTTAATTATCTTAAGTGTTGTTTGAAAGACAAGAGCAGCAGAAGCATCGGACTTCTACTTCTCTTGTCTGCCAAATAACACTTGAGGGGGCTCTTGTCTCATTCCAAACATCAACCACACGGTTTTGAGCCGCCTGCCACCAGCAGCCTGTAGCCTGCTTAATGTCGTCGGTTCACTTACAGGGAAACAAGTTCATTCGCCATTCGAACCAGAGCCACTGGCATAGCTGTGGAAATGGGCAGGCCACATAGTTCAAAGAGCCGATGGACGTTGGGGTTCTAAGGTGCTGGAATGGCGACCCCGCACCGGAAAGCGCTACTAACTGAAATTTGGAATGGAAATAGATTTGATGGTTAAAATAATGAAGTATAGTATAGTAATAAGGATGAAGTGGCGTAGGTCCGCTAGTTAATGATAATGATGATATTTTATGAGATTAAAGAAATGTAGTACAATAATTTTGATTTTTTTTTGATTCTGTACAAGTCCTAGCCCTTGACTACAATCTCACCTGATGGTAAGTGCAATCTAAGATGGAAGCGAGCTAACTTGTTAGGAGTAGGATTAAATCCACATCCCTTTCGGTTTCTACACGACATTGAAACGGTAAATCGCTTGGCAGTACGTCTCTGTCGGTAGGTAACTAGCCACAGCCAGACCTGGTCCAATTAAGAAAACTCAATTGGCCCAGCCGGGGATCGAACCCAGGACCTTCAACTTGTACCACTGCGTCGTCAAATCGTATAAATGTCTCCATATGGCATAGACAGTACCTACTGATTAAAAATGCCCGCAAAGCCTTAACCGCAATTCTCAATAGGATTAAATATTACATCGCACGGGTGAACTATTGCGCAAGCTCATTATATTTACGCCCTATTTATTTCACCTGTCAATCAGAAACAAACTTTATTATATTGCTATAGAATTACATTTCACATAACTGGATTAGGAGAAATGTAACATCAAGCATCAAAGTAATATAAACTATAACATGTAAATGGTAGAGTGTATTTTGAATTGTATGTGAGTGAAAATGAACTATAAAGGTATGTGTGATATGGTCTGATATTTTTTCACGTCGCCTCGCGAGGAAGAATGCCTTATTAGATTAGGGCGTGTACTTAATATGCATTGGTATTTGTGTTACTTCCATTGATACATGTTATGGGCATTATGAGGTTTCTAAGATACTTATACGTATTGTTTCATATGAGCTATTTAAAATAATTACATCAAAATCAATCAAAAATTTACTTGGAGTGAAGTAACCAAATTCATCATTTTTCATCATCAATTCATGTTAATTTTTACGAATATAGTGTGGTGTAATTATACAAATTAGTTTTGTTTTTAGATATTCGTAGGTGTTACCTTGGTTACGCTGGTGCTGTCAAAAATATCTAGAAACTGGTGTATTAAGAGATGATTTTTTGTGTGAAAAACTCATGATTTTTCATTGAATAAGTAAGGAAAATTGTAAATCTTATTAATAATGATTATTTGATAGTTTATTGTATTTACTGAGAACTCTATTTTATAAATAAAAATCCACTGCATTATTTACATCCTATTTCCTACTTTTGAGTTAAATTTTCATTTGTTTATTTTTTTTACGCGCTCGGGATTATTTATATTGTTTTCATTAATTTTTATTTTACGGAACCCTATTAAAAAGGTGACCAGAAGGCGAGCCAGTATTTTAGAATATTTACCGTAAGTGTTAACAGTACGACACGTTACACGAACAGAAAGTAGTATTGAATCAACGCTTAAAAGTCAATGTTCATATGTCAATATCATAAATAAGTCTATACGGTGGACAACACTGATTTTCGTTTGATGCAATTATAACACTTCTTGTGATTACAATAAAGGTTGCAATAGCTTGAAACATTTACGTATGGGTATGGCTGTACAAACTCGTATGGCCCATGTGTGTAGCGACAACGCACCAAAACTGTGTCAGGGTCTTCCACTGATTTTTAAAAAGAAATATCTTCTTATTAACAAACATACGATCATATCAAAGTAACGTTCGATATGAACCGATACATTTTGTAAGCGAACTTTACTTTGCTTACTGCGACAAGGTTGTATGTAGAATGTCGAATAAATCAATTCGAGATTATAATTATTATTATGGCGAGCGATTTTTTTTTTCAATATGGCAACCGCAGGGTTAACGAGTTCGAGGGAATATTGTTTTTAATTACTCTCCTATGAACCTTGGACTTTAGTGAAGGAAAAAGGAAGTTGGATTGCCCAATACCTAGATTAATTCTTATTTTAGAAATATGTATTATGTTGCAGCTCACGTATAAAAATTAAAAAAATTAAAAATGAAGATGTTTTCATATAAACGAACAACTTCAGAAATAATCCTTTTTCCTGAAGAAAATGAGAAACGCATAGAATTAAACTTTTTTATTTATAGCTTTATCTGTTTGGTACTTCTTTTAATTAAAATTACACTTTCTCAAATCTTTCTTTTTTGGCTTAAAATTTCATTAGCTTAATGAACAAATGAACAGCTTTCAGTTAAAAGTAAAAAGATCAATCATTTAAAAAAAACGAAAAAAAAATTTAACAAAAAATATTAAAAAAAAACGAAAAAAAATTTTTGAATTCAAAAAAATATCTAAAGTAAACGTTTTCGTAAGTGTAAACGATTAATATAATACATATAGCATTTTAAAATTAATGTTGCAATTAAAACAGGATAAAACAGGTTCTTCAGAACTTATACCAAATGACCATTCTTCATCTTTACATACAACATAAAACATAATCGAGTGATCTACAATAAATTTCAAATAAGTTACGAAGTGTAAAGCTATTAAAATGTATTCATACAGAGGTAATATATTATATTGAGCGGATATCATTAAAATATACTGTGACTTATATATTAATTCGTTAACAAATATAAACGATAAGAAATTAACTGATGACAGAGCAGGATGTTAACATAATGTTAATGAATTATTTATAAATATGTATTATACTAGCAAGCACTCGCGACTCTGTGTGCTAGAAGGTTTTTTTCAAAATTCAGGGATTCATGGATTTTGATTATGAATCGGGATAGTAAGTCCATGTGTTATCTTCATTACAAATTTTAGTAGTTAAACGGGTAACAAACATACACACACCAAAGTTATACATTTTTACTAGAAGTGTGATAGAACGAGTATAGATAAATATTGTTTTTATATTAATAGTACTAGCAGACGCCCGCGACTTCGTCCCCGTGGAATTTAGTTTTTAACAAATCAAAAGATAAAAAGTAACCTATTTATTAGTTAATCCAGAGTAAAATCTATTTCCATTCTAAATTTCAGCCAAATCGCTTCAGTAATAATAGCGGTGTTAAAGAGTAACGAACATCCAAACAAACATACATCCATACAAACTTTCACGTTTATAATATTAATAGGATTAAAATCAAAATATTACAACCTTAAAGCTGATTTTTGCAGGATCAATACATCAATTAAAATTGAAATGTTTGTCTGTGATAACAAAATAATTGTGTTATAGTTATTTGTACGATACTAAACCAAGATTTTTTAATTTTTTTTCTGACAGGTTTTCCTGCGGAACGGCTGAACGGATTTTTACTAGAAGTTAAAGGAGGTTCTACTCTTCGTTTGTTTGTTGTACTCTTCCCGGATTAAGGCCCGTTTGGAACCCTCGTAAGTTTAATTTCAAGTTTTTGACTTTAATGACCATCATTAACTCATGACATAACCTGTCGTTTGAAAAGTGTATGTAAACGAAGCCTAATTAAAATAAATGAACTTTGGCATTGACTTTGATATGGTTCTTAGTTTCACATACATACACAAAATCAGCTGTATGTTCAAAAGGTATATAGTCAGAATAAAAAGATGGCCCACCTGGTGGAATACCCTATCGTTGCTTTGTTATATACACATTTTGTGGTACACAATAAAACATCGTGACATTGCTCTTCACAATTATACTGTTCGCCGCACATCCATATATGGGCAGTCGAGTAGTCTAAGAGTTGGTATTGCGAATGAGGACCATATTAAGTAACATGATATAAATTGCTTATAATAATTAAGCTGTGATAGCCCAGTGGATATGACCTCTGCCTCCGATTCCGGAGGGTGTGGGTTCGAATCCGGTCCGGGGCATGCACCTCCAACTTTTCAGTTGTGTGCATTTTAAGAAATTAAATATCACGTGTCTCAATCGGTGAAGGAAAACATCGTGAGGAAACCTGCATACCAGAGAATTATCTTAACTCACTGCGTGTGTGAAGTCTGCCAATCCGCATTGGGCCAGCGTGGTGGACTACTGGCCTAACCCCTCTCATTCTGAGAGGAGACTCGAGCTCAGCAGTGAGCCGAATATGGGTTGAAGTTATTATTAATTACGCTTATTGAGCCGCGTAATAAATATAATGACCGTGTTGTCTGTTTTGTATACATTACTGAACCTTTGAATCAATTTTGACGAAACTTTCATTTCAGAAAACTATTCCGAGAATGTATTATGATTTGGTTCTGATCTGATGTTCCGATATGTAATGTCTATAATTAATATGTCTACATAATGTCTAAGATATTAAAATACACGAGGCTTAATAAACTCAGCAAATTTCATTTGAAAATAAAATGTCCTCAGCATTAAATTCGGCGTTGAAAATAACTTCATACTGTTCAATAATTTCCTTTGACAAGACATGTTATAAATGAAAAGTACCTACACAATTACCATATATACCATGTCCAGATTGAATTGCGCTATTTGGTAAATAAACAAACCCTTTTGTCGATGCCAAACTTTCATAATAGTTTTCAGAACCATCAAACTATTAAAACACGCACAAACACTTTGTTCTTTACAATCCACCTATGGAGAATCATACAAACGTAACATTTTTTTAATTTACACAGGGTTTAATCAAAATTTTTAGAAATAAACGAAATTAAACACGAAATTATGCACACAGATTACATTTAAATGTTAATTTGACGTTTCGTCTCTCTAAGGTTGTGCCAAGTAAAATTGTCACCACAGATTAAAAATGAACGATTTACCGATTGTAAATATCGAATGTATTCCGTTCAGTATCGATATCGTAATTGAGTAATTTGAATAAAGTAATTTTTTTATAGCGCTGTTTAGTTAGTTACGTACTTATATGTTAAAAAAAGATAATGCGTTAACAAGTACTGCCTTAATTTTTTAGTACTCTTTTAATTTATAACAAACAGATACAAGTGAAAAAAATGTTATTTGATAGGTACATGTGTATACCTTAAAAAAAATCATTGAAAAGAAATCTGGAGTACCTTTTATAAGTATAATTACATATTAAATTATTACTGAAGTACTAAAAATTTTGAAAAATTAAACTTAAAATTTAAATAGATATTATTTTACACGTATTCAGTACTTGCCAATAATCATCACTGTATGACGCCTTTAAATTTCATTTTAATTACTGTCAAATAATAGTACCCAAAAGCATAATGCTTTGGGAGACTCCCTTGACATTCAGTATTGATTGTTCAGAACAATATGGAACAGTAGTAAATTGATATATCTATCGTATTAATCAGTACGATGCGAGCACTATCGGACGATCTCGTTAGCTTTCCACCGCAAGGCTGGCTCTGACACTTGATTGATATTATACTCGTATCTAATAATATAATTACGGGACACAATGGCGGGTAGGTAGATATTAATTTGGTTATTGTGTGAGCAGGTTTGGACAGATACGTTAAGGTGGTGTTTTAGGACACAATAAAGCAAGTGTACGACGTTTGATTCGAATTACTACAGATACAGACAATTGTTTTCGTTAATGGACAAATAAACGCCTAGGTATTTTTGCAAAGTAAAGGCTACCTTTATGCAATATTTGCATTAATAAATAAGGAATGGCTGGCTGTTCAATTAACAATACCACAGGCGATACGGCGATTGAAAAGACGGCAAATACTTGATTAAAAGCCATATATGACACTTACATGGAGCTGCTCCCGCTGGGGAATGTTGCTTCTAATCGCCAAAATTTTTCTACAACAACTCTGCTCATAGTCTGCCGACTGATTGCATGAGATAAACAGAACAAAAAAAAATAAAAAAATAAATAAGGAATATATTAAGGACTAGCTGACGCCGCGTGGTTTCACCCGTGTGGTTCCTGTTCCCGTAGGAATACGGGGATAATATATAGCCTATAGCCTTCCTCGATAAATGGGTTATCTAAGACTAAAATGTTTTTTCGAATCGGATCAGTAGTTCTTGAGATAGTGCGTTCAATCAAACAAACAAACTCTTCAGCTTTGTAATATTAGTACCTATAGATTGCCATTTTTTAGGGGAAGAATTAAATTCACTTTACAGTTCATTCTAAATTTTGAATTTTGTTTGATGGTAAATGTATGTTAAAATATGGTATCGAGTTAGATTTGTCTAATACGCCGGGTAGGTGAGTAACTGTATACATAACTATTTTACATGTATGTACTAATTGTTTAAGTTCTAGTTAATTATGTTTTTATAATATTAAATTAAATTTCAGTGCTCACAAAAGCCTTCAAAGTCTAACTATGGAAACGTTACTTTAAATTTCAAAGTATCGCTTACTTCGATTCCTTGCGATAAGAACAAATTGCAGTTCCGAATTATAATGCTCATTCGCAGAGCACAGATAATATCTGTACTTATTATTTTAATATTATAAACTGAAGCGTTTGTTTGTTTGGTTGAAAGCGCTAATCTCAGGAACTATATACAGGTTCAAATAGAAAAAATATTTTTGTCTTATATAATTCATTTATCGAGGATTTTTAAACAGACTTTGTTACATCACTACCACAAATCAGGAGCAGAGGACTAATGAAAAATTTGGCAAAAAGGGGAAAATCAGAACCTTTCCAGAGCTTCTGTTAAGTGCCCTACGCGACAATCACACAGGATGAAATTATTTCTCTTTAAAACTTCTATCAAAGTTCGCGACAGTATACTATGGTTATCTGTTAAGATTGACTCACTATAAACTTTTTATTGTAATAAAGAGATTATACGTGAACGAATTCGCAGGCGTATGCTAGTCTATAAATCACTCGAATTCACAAAAATAGTCCGTCGGCCTTTTCATAGTCTAATATAAAGTTATACAACTATAATGTACGTATAAAATGGAGCATAAACAATTTTTGAGTGAAACAAACGATTTTAAACTTTATTAATCGCTGATAAGGTTCACTACAGCCGCAAATTACGATCGCCCGGTTCACTATTGTCACAGCGATGCGACATTGAGGAAGGTCGTATTACGTGTGTGTAGAGTTAGCAGAAAAAATAAATAATTAAATAAATTAAAAGACTGCATAAAATATAAAAAACATAAAAGAAAAAGTTGTAGAAAGCAGTTTGAAAACAGTCTGGTAATATTGGTATATTAGATAGAATGACCTACCTACCTACTCGTACTTATACTATCTATTGTGTGACTCTGAGCGCCTCACAGTCATCGTGTTCGTTTTTTTTTTGAATATATGTATATATCTAGAAACACTTGAGTTATCAAGACGAATCTGACGATACTTTAATTACGTAAAACCGTTCAGCGGTTTGTAAGATATGAGGCAATAAAGAATATTACATACATACATGTATACAAGATTCGCGCGAAAAACATAACCCTTCATGCAGTCGGGTAAAAAAGGTCCACAATAATAATTTAACACCTCCATTGTGAAAACGTGATGTAACAAAGATTGTGGTTGAGATGAATTTTATGTAATTTGTCTGAAATTATAATTTTCAAATAATACAGTTGTGTAAGTTTAAAGATTAATACTTTGAGATAAGAGCCGCTTTTATTCCACTTGGTGTCTTATCGGGATTACGATCAGAGTGGCTGGTTTCCGCGAAATGGGACGTAACATCTGAAGATTTTATATGTGGTAATAGGTAGTTTTATACGGTTATAGAGCCGACAAAATTGTTCTCTAAAGACAAGTTTAGCAAGAATTGGATAAAAAATATTATACCAAGATGTACAGTGTAATGCTTAGTTAAGATAGCATTGCATACATTGTAGTGTTTTCTTAAGTTGATTAATTCATTTGTTATTTAAATATTTTTAATGCTTACCGGATTTAAGAGCGTTTTGTAGTTATTACTTGAGTATTTTAAACTTGTTTAAACAACATTTCTATCTACAGTAATGTGGATTTTGTAGGTTATAATGTTGAATTTAATTAAATTTAGTTTTTTTTTTATATAAATGAATTTAATTATCTGAATCATTTACACATCATTTTCAGTAAAGGCGTTATTTAAGTAAACGCCTTTACCGATGTTTGTGTAAATACGAGTACTATGTTTTTACTTTATGTCCTTAAATTAATTGGTATTGAATTTCGTTACTTCTAATTTAGCTTACGTTCCTAATTTGCCAGAGCTTTTCTGACGTATTTAGTCTTGCTTTACAATCAGAAAGAACTATTGGACAGCTTAGGGTTCGATATGGGACAACTTTGGGTTTCAAACTTTTTAAATTTATTTAGATCTAGTCGGCTTCCTTCGTGGTTCGTACCCTAAAGTAAACACAAACTGCTAAGCGATTTATCGTCTCACTAGCCGTCACCCCGCGGTTTCACGTACATAGTTCCCGATTCCGTGAGAATACGGGGATTTCTAATGGTAAAGAATTTTCGAAATCGGTTAAGTAGATCCAGAGACAATACCGCAAATTTTATCTCTTTAAAATATTAGTATAGATTATGAAGTTACCTTTCTAACCACAGATGTAAGAGGTAACGAGATTTATAAATTGTCAATTCTTTGTATTGAAACCAGCGTACCCAGGGGCGTGGCCTAAATGGCTGTTTAATATTTAGTGAAAAATGAAATATGTTACCCTTACTATAGAGTTGAATATTATTTATTCCCTTTGTCACAGAACAAAACAAGACAGCTAGTACATGCGCGGAAACGTTTGCGATATTCCGCATACCCGATTGTACGCGGGCCTCGCCCCCTTGCTACTTCTATTGCTAAAAGCTTATTATATCTACTGTGCTAAAAGCGTTAGCTTAGCGCTGTCTGTTCTGTGTTTCTAACAGTCAGTGACCTGTCGGATACCACTACCAAACTGAAACTGATACGTCACTTACATTAAGTGATATCACAATCGAGTGTTGTGCAATTTAAAAATATATATTATAATGAAAATAATAAAATGTTTGTGTCAACCGTACTCTTTATCTTTCACCGGTAGTAGGTGATACGTGAGCGTGAGGCCAGCGCGCAGGAAATGTGTTTATGTCAATGACACGTCTGTGGCAGTGTCGGTGTACTACTCTATTTGTTCTGTGGCGTATTCGCGGACGGAGTTATACCTACTGTCAAATGTAAATTAATTGCACAGATAACGAAAGGTCAGACTGTTTCAGAGGAAATTAATAATGACTGTTATTATAATTTGTGGTCGACTTACAAATCATTTTTAAAAATTAAACAGACTTAAAAAACTTATATTTTAAAGGGAATAGATTTTATTGTTTAAATTGAAACTATTGAACCGATTTGAAAAATTCTTTCACTGTTGGGAAGCTATACTATCCCCGTTTGCTATAGGCTATATTTTAACATTTGGGAACGGGGACCACACGGGATAAACCACGCTGCGTCTGCTTTTATATAATATTTTTAAGATATTTCGACATATTGCCAACTTTGTGTAATTGTGATCATCATTATCAAGGGACAGTCCTCTCTCCTAATAAGAGATGATAAATGGAGTTTAGACCAACCATCGCTATTTCAATACCCGCTAAACCCGCTATACATATATACAGATAATTGGTGCCGGATTAAGGAAACTTGAAGCCCTAATCAATCAACCCTTTGGGCCCTTTTATTCTTAATTGAACTACAAATAGTTATTGAAAAAAAACCGCCCGTCAGGATGCCCTAAGCAATTGCTTAAAACGCTGATAGGCTGAACTGAAGACTGAAAATAATGACGAGACCCACGTTTTAATGTAGGTCTCGTCATTATCTTCTTTATTTTAACTTATAATTTCTTAGATGACAGAACAGCTCTGTAACTCATATAGCCAAGTTCGCAATCAGGACTTCGTGCGCCGAAACCAAATAAGCTTTTTTTTGAGGCAGTTATCAGTTACAGCACGTTCTAGAACGGGTATCCAAAGCTGCTTTAGTATGCCATACCATATTTGGCTAGATAGGGAAAATAACACGAGGGAATGTAAGTGTTAACTAGTTTTAAAGTACTCCTTAAACCTACACCCAGGTCACAAGTCCCGGCCTCTGCTTTGCGTTTTCTTTTAGTCATACTATGGACCCGGCACCCGCACGGTAAGTCAATGGAATGCTATTCGTCTATAACAGGGCTAATTAAATAAAAGCATCATTAGGATAACATACTCGAGTGTCGCAGTTGTTATCTCCAAGGCCTGACCTAGGTTACCTATAAATAATTGCGCGCCGATAAGGAAACATGGCGGAAACGAATGACAAGGATGAGTATAAATGTACTTAATAAATTATAGTATAAGAGATTGGGTACTATTTGAAGGGGTTAAATATTGTGATAAGAAAATTACTTACCTTACACACAACGTATTTTTACGATATATCTATTAATACAAAACAATTTGAATGGTTTTTTCTAAAATTTTTAAATGTCTCATAAGTCTACCGACTAGAAAAATATTATTATTAATATTAATTTAGATATTTGAACAATTAGATGGTGTGTATTTGTTATAATTATTTTATTTATTATAAATTTAAATTTAATAAACTGTGTAATTCTTAGTTTTAATTAATATATTCTATGATAAAGTTATAATGACAAATTTAGATATTTTTTTAATAAATTATTTGAACTATTCTAGATTTTTTTTTGGATAATGCACTAGTGTACCTATTACGTCAATTTGGACATTTGGAATTTACACAACTCATTTTGTGTAGTATATTTACAGTATAGTTTGATGATGACGATGATAGCAAAATTAATTTTAAATATTTATCTATTAAGTGAACCAGAAATAGATGAATCATAAGTCCAATGGGCAACTGGATTCATGAATTTCAGCTTCGACAATCCATTGTTATTGTGAGTTTAAAAACAAACTCCCATGAAGTCTCTTGACAAAAACTACCACTAGCTCTTTGACAACAAATTATTGATGATCATTTAAAGAAGGAAGTATGAGTGCAGTGTACACAGGTTTCCATGCTTTATAGGAACATTGGAATGTCGGAAATGAAGTTGTAATGTGCAAACGATGATAATAACTTTTTACTGCATTTATTTTCCTTTTGTTTACGAAACCACAGTAAAAGCGTGTATATTTTTTGTACTAAGTTTGTGTATATTATTCTCTTTTTAAATTTATGCCGTGATAGCTTAGTGGACATGACCTCCGATTCCGGAGGGTGAGGATTCGAATCCGGTCCGAGCATGCACCTTCAACTTTTCAGTTGTGTGCATTTTAAGAAATTAAATATCACGTGTCTCAAACAGCGAAGGAAAAACATCGTGAGGAAACCTGCATACCTAAGAATTTTCTTAACTCTCTGCGTGTGTGAAATGCCAATTCGCATTGGGCCAGCGTGGTGGCCTAACCCCTCTAATTCTGAGAGGAGACTCGAGCTCATCAGTGAGCCGAATATGGGTTGATAATGATGATGATGATGATTTAAAATTGTCCTAATAATCTCTTATTTCACATGTCGAACCGTTGCACTGTTAGAGTCCTACCGTAGAGGCAAATTATGTGGTAGGTCATATGAAAACGCTGGGCTTCACTAGATAGGTCGATATGGAGCTTTGACCCACCACGCTGCTGCGAGTGAATTTACTAGTATTTATAAGATAGGGTGCCTGCACACAGTCATTAATACGATACAATATTGACTGTGTATCACTGAAATTGATAGCAAGGGAGACGCCTTTAAAGTATCATTGTATAGTTTTGTACAAAAAGATCATTTATTTAACTGCTTAGCTCAAACCTGTGGCGTGCACAGGACTATAACTAGGGTAGGCACTGTTCGTACAAAATGTACGAAATAAAAAATTTCTTCTCCAATAAAGTTTTGAAATACAGTCGTCAGGGTAGGCAGTGCATTTTTGCATCAAACCACTGGCTCAAACAAGGATTCGAACCCGAGATCTCAAGGCAAGAAATTGATGACGTCTTCTGCTGACGTCATTAAGTAAGTATTCTCATGTAGCCAGCGATCACGCTCGCTTTCTAAACGCAAAGGAAATCTCCGCAATTCCTACAATCTCGGGTGCATTAATCTACTTCCGCTTCTTGCCTATTTTATTGTTTTTACTTTCTAAGAGATATTTTTTTGAATGAGTCTCAAGTTACCATAGAGTTTTGTTTGGGTTGTCTCATTATATACAAATGACTTAGCTTTACTTTATATTTTGAATTTAATTTTAATGATTTTGGACGCCTGACAATGCGTTTGAGGTTGTTTATTTGAAGCTGACCACATTAATACCGACTAACTGACGCCGCGCGGTATCACCCGCGTGGTTACCGTTCCCGTGGAGATAATATATAGACTATAGTTTTCCTCCCGAGAGGAGACTCGAACTCAGCAGTGAGTCGAATATGGGTTGATAATGATGATGATGAGCCTTCCTCGACTAATGGACTAACATCGAAAGCATTTTTCAAATCGGAGTAAACAAACAAGCTAACAAACAAACCCTTCAGCTTTATAAAACTACGGACTAAGGAGGCCGTCAAAATTAATTAAATAAAATAAAAAATTATGGGAATCGAACCAGGACCTCTCTTTTGAGAACCACAGTACCAACTGTGCCATAAAACGGAAGTATTTCGACAATCTCATTTTCCTTCTAAAAGTGTTTATAAAGTTAGGTAAATTAATGAATTACCAATGAATTAATTTCATCGCTTAGCGTAATTTTTCCTAGTTCCTTTTGTTTTATAAGTTTCCTGCGCAATCTCTACTTATTAGAGGAAATTGTAAATATGTAATAAATTCTATTTAAGTATTTATAATTCTTATAAGTATCTGTCTAGCTGTAGCGTAGGCTACAGGGGCCCCTTACGTGTGAATGCAATGGGCGGGGCACATAGTTCGAAGAGCCGATGGACGTTGGGGTCCCAAAAGCTGGAATGGCGACCCCGCACTAGTAAGCGCAGTGTTGGCCGACCCCCCACCAGATGGACTGACGACATCAAGCGAGTCGCAGGGATTCGCTGGATGCAGGTGGTTCAGTATCGTGATGTTTGGAAGTCTCTACAAAAGGCCTATGTCCTGCAGTGGACGTGCATCGACTGATATGATGATAATGATGAAATGAAGGTTTCTCTCTCATTATGTTTCTCCGTGGCGCAGTGGCGTGCGCGGTGGATTTACAAAACGGAGGCCCTGGCTTCGATCCCCGGCTGGGCAGATTGAAATTTTCTTAATTTGTTCAGGTCTGGCTGGTAGGAGGCTTCGACCGTGGCTAGTTACCACCCTACTGGCAAAAGACGTACCGCCAAGCGATTTAGCGTTCCGGTACGATGCCGTGTAGAAACCGAAAGGGGTGTGGATTTTCATCCTCCTCCTAACAAGTTAGACCGTTGGTTATAACCTTAGACTGCATCATTACTTACCATCAGGTGAGATTGTAGTCAAGGGCAACTTTTTACAAGTTAGCCCTTGACTACAATCTAATAAAAATGCTACACACATGGTACTTAACTATAGACTACATAACCTCAAAATGACTTTTGTTATTTGAATAATTCAATTAACATATTATTTATAACTAATTTCATTGTGTGTTTATTATGCAATCGCTTAATATAAGCACCCACACTTAATTTAAGTGCGTGTAAATAAAGCCACAATAAAAATGTTTATTTAGCACTTAAAGACACGTTTAAAAAAGACCGACTCCATTTTATTACCTAGTTTGTTTATATTTATAAATGGCATTTAATAGTTTTGAACTGAACTCTAAAGTGAATATTGTACAAATAAACATGTGACTTGTGACCTTTTACAAAATATTTAGGTATACACCTACATATGTATTTGCTCTAGGTATCTGCGAGATGGTGATAACAAAAAGAAAACCCGCAATTTGTAACTATCTAACTGTAATCCGTATGATACTAGACATAATCGACAAATATAAAATTGGAAATTAGTAGTGTTTTTAAAATAATACTATTTAAAGAAATTAGAGCAAGCTTTTATACAAACTTTTCATAATGTAACAATATTAAAATGTAGTAAACCAAAACAGAGCCAAATCAATAAATCATTAAATTTCCTTAAAGAACCATAAGAAAGAATTTTCGGAATAAGCTAAATCGTTGGCATATGATATGATATGGCTTTAATGAATACCTCACCGGTTTGGTACCGCCTTCAAGCTGATCAGTAGGTAGCGCATTGTTAAACACCGAAATCAAACTAATGCCGGTGTTTCGTACAGCTAATCGTTCAAAGTAATAACTTGTTGCAGTCATGATATCGCTAATCATTTAACCGTTTGCATTGTAATTAGGGAGTTTACTTCTCAGGTATTTACAGGTGACAACATTTAGAAAAGCGAAAAAAAGAAAATTTCAAAAAATATATTCTTATAAACAACAATTTCCAAATTTGAAATAATATTTTGTCTAAATTCTACATTTAACAAAATCGGTACATATACATTAAACATTAATGTGTATTAAGTATTCAATTAAATTTGGGGTATACGATATTTACATATAGGTATATTCCGATAGTAAATCTTTTTCTTCAAATAATTTCCGAAATTTGATAATTTGGTCTTCAGAAAGAATTAGTATGATGACATAAAACTTTCCTTGAAAATTTTAGTCAATTTGTACGTCCCCATGACTGTTTTCCTAGAATTCATTTACAAAGACAATATAACGAGAGATTTGATAAGAGTAAGGCTGCGGTGAGGAAAACCCGTTATTGTTCGCGAAAGTGATTTAGTAACACACATGTTGTGGCTTAACCTGCTCGAGTATGATATAAGTGTTGCTTAATTTTGAGACGAATATCTTAGCATTCCATGGATTCACCGTGCAGGTGCCGGGTCCATCGCGTGGTAGAGAGAAAAACACCAAGCAAAGTCCAGGACTTGTGACTACTGGATGTAGGGTTAAGGAATTCCTTGACGATCGATCAACACTCCCCTTCTCTGCTCGTGTTGTTCTCCCTATCTATCCAAAGGTAAGATCCTATTAGAGCAGCTTTGGATACTCGTTCTAATATGGAACTAGCTGCACTTCTAGAGAGGCCAAGGTCTTTAAGCAAGTTATAGAGAGATTTTGCAGGTAATCCTCTCGCACCTTCTTCTACGGCGTACAGACTAACTACATAGCCATTTTTAATTAGTTCGTTTTTTAGGTCATAATATTTATTCACATTTATACTGTGGTAACTCAATAATAAGTTTTTTTTATCGTAACAATCTTCATACCCTGTCTCTCCTCTATGGTGCTTATGCTTTTGTGGTCCTGGTCGTGGGTTCGATTGCCTGCTGGGTAGACAAATAGCAATGAATACGAAATCCACACTGTTGAGGTATAAAAGTTTGACAGCCTCCGTGGTGCAGTGGTAAGTGCGGTGGATTTACAAGACTGGATTCAGCGTTCCGGTACGAAGTAATGTAGAAACCGAAAGGGGTTTGGTTTTTCATTCTCCTCTTAACAAGTTAGCCCGCTTCCATCTTAGATTGCATCGTCACTTACCATCAGGTGAAATTGCAGTCAAGGGCGAACTTGTAAAGAATAAAAAAAAACCATCGTTATAGATAATAACAACATAACGCATTATTTAAGGCACGAGGGTATAACACCATTGGCTTCAGGGCTACCTACTGAAGATTTTATGTAAGAAAGAAGAATTTAATGGCCCGAGTGACGTGGGAAGTAGGGTAGGGTAGGGGTAGAGTAGGAGTAAAGTAGGAGTAGGGTAATGTAGGGTACGGATAGGGAAGAAGTGCACATAAGTAAAAGCGAAGCTTGACCGGTTCCGCTAGTGCACTATAAATAAAACGATACAAATATCATATTACATCATAAAAAGTCTGTAATTATATACCAAGTTCCCACAACGCTAACTCATTTATAAACACCATTGTTGTTCGTGATTAATTCAAATTAAGTGTAAATCAGTTTTTAGTATTAATTCAATTTATAATTATTAATTCAAAATAATTTGATTTGTATCAGTAACTGTGGCCGGCGCACTTCATTGTTTAATTTGACTTTGTTTCTAGTAATATTAAAATCAGATCGATTATTGAAATCCTATACGACTAATACTACTAATATTTAAAAAAATGTAAAGTTTGTGTTTGTGAATTTGTGTGGTTGTTTCTGAATTTACTGAACCGATTTTGAAAATTTATTTACCAATAGAACGCTGTGTAATATGAGTGTCTTAGGCTATACCTATTTTATCCCCATATTCTCAATGGTACGAAAACCAAGTGGATTGCGTTGGCTAGTAGGTACCTAGATTTACAGTGGCGTGCATTTTATAGATGCAAAAAAACACTGCCTATCCTAAGGACTCAATACAAACCTATGGTGGACCACAGAATATAAGTTAGACAGGAATTTTCCAATTTTTAACTTAGCGCATACCCTAGTTAAAAACCTTGTGCACTGCTTGTTTATAACTCTAGTGTTAGGTGTGGTGTTTGTGGTCAAACTCCTCGGAAACGGCTTGACCGAATTTACCATCAGTGACCGAATTTACCGTCAGTGACCGAATTTACCGTCAGCGGCCGAATTTACCATCAGTGGCCGAATTTACCGTCAGTGACCGAATTTACCATCAGTGACCGAATTTACCGTCAGTGACCGAATTTACCGTCAGTGGCCGAATTTACCGTCAGTGACCGAATTTACCGTCAGTGACCGACCGACCGTGACTGTCCTGTGGTTAGCTATGTGACTTCGGATTACGAGTTCGAGTCTAGATACTTGTACATATGTATTCTGTGGTCTGGGTCAGGCACTAAAATATCGAGCCTTCCTTTCTTCCAAGAAATTATCAGTAAAAATTCTCAGCCCGTACTGGGGAAGTTTACTATGACTTGAAGAGCACGTTCAAACGTCAGCAGTCGTTACAAAATTAAACGTTATCACCAGCCAATCCGCAATGGATCAGCATGGTGGGTCTAAAATCCATATTCCCCTTTCGCATGAGGAGGGAGCTTTAGTTCTGAAATCGGCCGTTAAAATTAGTTAATAATGTTGAAAAACACAATAAAATATATTTAAATTATTTGAACTTCCGGCAAGTTAAGCTCGTTTCAATTCTAAAAGTATAAATATTTATGATGAATCAAAATTGATCCTTTGTTTTTATTACCTCCGAAATGCTTTGTCCTTTTTCGGATGGAGGCGACCGTAACGAAAGGTTATCTTCAGTGGCATAACATTACAAATAATTACATTCCGTTCTTTCAATAAACGAACCCGTTCAATAAAAGTACACATATACGCCTACATGCGCAAGTAGCTACTACATGCGCAAGTTACTCGCTCGTGACATATGCTGGACTGTTGACACAGGTGTATCGGCAATTATTCGCTTGCTGTAAATGATAGGAGAAAAGCCTTTTAAATCCCCGACACAAAATGAAGGTTATCACATTATCATTATCAACCCATATTTGGCTCACTGCTGAGCTCGAGTCTCCTCTCAGAATGAGAGGGGTTAGGCCAATACCACGCTGGCCCAATGCGGATTGGCAGACTTCACACACGCAGAGAATTATGAAAATTCTCAGGTATGCAGGTTTCCTCGCGATGCTTTCCTTCACCTTTTGTGACACGTGATATTTAATTTCTTAAAATGCACACCCTCCGGAATTGGAGGCAGAGGTCATATCCACTATCACATATCACATATCACAAGTTAAATGTGTGTTTTTTGTGTGATTGTCTGTAGAATTAGTTGTTTTATTGATCTGGGAAATAATATACTCGTAATATTTGAGAACGACGAGCTATAAAATGACAACAATTAGATCAAGAATTTGTGCTGAAAATCAAGATGTATTTGCATCGGGATGTTTTCTTATTTATTGATTGTGCTATTAAATACAAAACAGTTACAGTCTGGCAAGGTCGTTAATAACACTCCCATGATATGCGGGCAACAGGGGGAAAGACTGTAGGTGTGAAATCGTGCGTGCGATGAAGTGACGTGCATCGGTTTTTCATTCATCGCTACACGCCTCCGGCCCGCGCACAACATCGGGAGCGTTACGAACGAAGTTGCTAAGCTATAGTACCGTTGTATATTTGATATTGTTGTTACCGTAATTAAAAAAAAATAAAAATAGAAATGCGTTGATTAAGGAGTTCTGCTCGCTCTTCACTTATCACTTGCACGCCCATACGAGTCTTAAAGAACTTAAGTACACAAGTATGTGGTGTGATCTTGGCCTTATTATATTTTGGCATTGAAAGTATCGCGAATGGAGTCGTGAGTGACATGGCAGGTCTTAGGGTTCCGCTGATAAATGGTCCTCTTTCATCTCGCTGCAGATTATAGGCCATGATCCGATTGACAAAACCTCGAGTACCGAATAACGATTACCTACACCAAAAGGTGACGTCATTTTTAATCAAATTTAAGATAACCCTTAACTGCGACTACCTTGACTTATTTGCGATGATTCGTATTATGATATGGTGCTATTTAAGATGGTAGTGAGATAATTTGGAAGAGAAATCATTTTTAAAACTAATTTATACGTTTAATTTGTTTTTACGCAGTATTTTACAGAAAGGGTAGAGTAACATCTATTGACCATGCTGAACTCTTCAACCAGACTTGACTTCAGAAATTAAGAATACGATTTTTTTCGAGCTGGGAATGAAACGCATTCGGTTATGAACCAAAACATTCACAACTGTGCCTAAAGGGTCTTTTATAACTGAGCTTATAAATTGTTAAATGGTTTGTGTATTTTTGGTACCAATCTCGTGTCACGGTGTATATGGTCGCACTTTTACGACACGCCTTGATCAATTATTTTCACCTACCCCCCATTTTTAAATCGTGATTTTGGTACTTTTGTATGAAAGAGATGGAAGAACAATTTTTGCCGGGGTAGCTAGTTTGCATATAATATTATTTATTAGCACGCTGAACGCGCCAAATATTTATTTTACCTCAAATTAGTATCCATACATGAAGACTTTATCAGGTCGTCTCCTGAACTAAATAGTAACATTAATTTGGTAAGGTAATCCATCTCTTCGGACGCATTCGGAGATGAATGCGATCTGACCTAGAGAAGCCTCTTTTCGGTAAAGGTTTAGAAAAACATGTGTTGTTTGTTTTGGTTCCAAGATTACAAGCAAACTGGAACGATGTCATATTTAATCCACATTGCAAGGTTTATTCAGTGTATATCATCATTATCAGCTTATTTTGGCCCAGGTCCAAGGCTCCGTCCTTATAGGAGAGGGGATATGTAGCTTAGACCCACCACGCTGTTCCAATGCAGGTTGACCGGCTTAGGCTTTTGATAACTATATTAGTAGATGCTAATGATAATGACCCAGACGCCTTAACGTGCTCGTCGTAGGCGTAGGATATCGCAATACCACAGTGTTTCCAACTTTGGGCTGAGAATTTATACCGAGAATTTGAAAGAAAGAAAAACTCAATATTTAATAGCCAGACCTAGAAATCGAGCCCAGGACTTCGTGATCCGAAGTAACATAAGCTAACCACTTTATGTTTCAGGCCCTAGCCCAGCCCTTAACTAAGCCCAGCTTTGGTAGCAAAAGATGGACAAAGAAATATTTATATTAAAAACAAGACTTTTTTATAAATGCTTTACCATCTAAAACACAAGATTCCATCATCAGACTACATATATATTTCTAGAGAGGATGTCTGATGAGACTAGACGGGTGATCAGTCCTAACCATTCAACCTAATACCCAACTCAGCCAGGCAACCAGCTCTATGGTAAAATATTGTTGCATTGTCAAGCAGCAGGCAAGCAGATGAAGAGATGACATCCGTAATTTTGTATCTAAGAATGGTGTTCACGCGAAGCTTTCTTCCCATCTTAAAAGTGCCCTAATAAAGTTTTCAATTTCAATTTTTAAACCAACGATCTTTGATATACTGAATCTATAAATATAAAGTAGGTAGACAGCTGGTAAAAAAGTCTTCTTATAGCAGTCATGTATTTTATTTTTCTCTCTTGAAATATACCTACTGCGACTCTCGGCAGGTAGTGTCGTTATTGATAACATGTCTTGTTTGACCTTACTTCCTTCCGACCGACATTGAGGGCTTCGCAAATGGCAACATACGAAATGATTCAGTAATTCATGTATACGAGTACATTATTAAGTACTTTATTTCTGTAACTTTGCTTAATTTACTCACTGAAAGTTATTTTTTGTCCTAGTAATAATTGATGGACCGAACAGATTGATGGATGATCACGCAAGTGTAAATATATCAGCTAAACACAGGCATGCAAGGAAGACATCCTTTAAGAAGTCAAGATATAAGTATCGAGAGTGATACTTCCGCGGATGAGTTCTGAACAAAACATTTTATAGTCTGAGATGGTCAGAGCGTCATTCTATACAAGCTGATAGATATAGTCTGCTCCTACCATAGGTAAGGGTTGTTGTTGTTGTAAACTATTATTGATTTTGAACTGTGGTGGTTTCGAAAAGTCAAGGGATAACTTTAAATAACGTTTTAAATACTTCATCATTTAGACAATTGTGGTTTTGGATCTGGACCTTCAAAAGCCATCGACGGCCCAAACTCCATAATTGGCTACCTTACTTACCAAAGATAGGACTAAATTCCAGACTTTATAAAATGAGGTTGGTTTGGCTATCACAGGCTGTCGTTATAGAGTCGTTATCAACCCATATACGGCTCACTGCTGAGCTCAAGTCTCCTCTCAGAATGAGAGGGGTTAGGCCAATAGTCCACCACGCTGGCCCAATGCGGATTGGCAGACGTGAAGTCTACACTGAAGTCTACACGACTGACTGAAGTCTACACGTCTAGACTGAAGTCTACACGCAGATAATTAAGAAATTCTCTGGTACGCAGACAGACACGTGATATTTAATTTCTTAAAATGCACACAACTGAAAAGTTGGAGGTGCATGCGAACCCACACCCTCCGAAATCGGAGGCAGAGGTCATATCCATTAGGCTATCACGGCTCTTGTTATAGAGTGAGATGTTATAGAGTAAAATGTTATAAAGGTTCAGTGAGGGTTGTCGCAAAGCTAAATGAAACATTACGATCCTTATAAAGCAGCTATGACTATGTGCTCGTATGTGGATGGAATTTAGCGGGAACCTGATTTGAGCGGAATTCTTGTTTAGGAATTATTTATGAGCTAGGTCTATATGACCTAGATTGGCGATATGTGGAAATCTTTGGTACTTAACCACTTAAATGGTTAACTTTATGAAGTCGTTACCAGCACATTTATCTGCACATAAGGCGTTTAGATAAGAAAACGAACGATTTGTAGTACTAACTATGAGCAAAATATTAAATATTTTGTCTCATGGGTTTTTACATACTATTGTAGACAATTATCCTTTACTCAGCCCACAAACCTCACCGAACAATCCAAGTGTCACAGGAGACGGTGGTCCCTTCTAGCCTCCACACTGGACTTTGCCAAAGCTTTTGCGATTGCTTAAACATTGATCACGATGCCTGCCATCCCACTGAGAAGCCTTCGTACAGCGGTGAAAACAGAACAATTCTTTATTTTCTCGTAAATGTGATTATAGGTACTGTTAAAAGGCGGCGAGGCTCAAATCCATGGACTAGTTGGTGTTCAGACCTGCCTTTCACCCATGAAGCTTAATTTCACTAGTTAGGTTGTATTTAGTGTAATAATCTGCCTCGTTGGCTTGCATATATGATTTCGGATCACGAGGTCTTGGATTCGAGTTTGGTCGAGCTGTGTAATCAGTATTACCAAGATTATTATATTTAGTAGGTACAATTTCTCGGCTGGGAAGTTAGTGATGTCACAAATGTCACCATTAATAATCTTCTGCGTTAGTCACAAGCTGACGCCGCGTGGTTTTACCCGCGTGGTTCCCGTTCCCGTAGGGAAACGGGGATAATATATAATCTTCCTCGATAAATGGGTTATTTAAAAAAAACACTGAAAGAATTTTTGAAATCGGACCAGTAGTTCCTGAGATTGGTGCGTTCAACAAACTCTTCAGCTTTATAATATTAGTAGATTAACATTTGATAGTGATCGTTAATGAGTTTAACATTATCACGCCAACCCGAGTTAGTGCAGCGTGGTGGGTCCAAGCTATAAGGAGGCATGCCTGTATCATCATCATCTCTTCCTCTTCCGCTTCCGGTCTCAACGTATAAACACCAGTATTTCAGTGCTCCTGATTAATAAATCTAAAAATACGAGTTATAACCACTTAATTAACCTAAAATCATAAAATCAGTGACTTACAGTTGTTGGCTGACAGTGCTAGTGATTTACAGTGTTTTTACTGCGTATAGGAATACATTTTCTGGATAATTTTGTGAACAGAGACTTCTTTGGTATCTTCAACGCCATCCGTTAATCAGATAAAAGTGTATAAATTCCAAAAAATCTTAATTAGTGACCAATTAAGTGACCGAGACTATCAAAACAAATCAGCTGATTGGCTGTGTCAATGTCAATGTCAGGCAAATAATATTGCCAACATTCAATTAAAATTCTGACATATCCAAAGACAATTTCGGCCTTGGACTCCTACCTTTTGGCATAAGGCCGGCTACACATAAAAATGTTACGAGTCGGATCACCTGAAATAAGCAAGTCTGACTCGAATTTAAATAAAGACCCCAATGATGACTCGACAATAAACCTTTTACGAAACAAACGAAAGAGACGCGATTCTTGCACACCTGATTTTGAGACGTTCAAAGAAGAAATTAAGGAGATAATCGGTTCATGGATGAAACAACATGATGTCCGGCTTGATCAAATTTCAACTACCCTCACTAACATTCAAAAAACAAATTCTGACATAGAGACCTCAATTACGTTTTTGAATTCACAGTATGAAGAAATCAAGTGTAAGGTCGAAAATCTT
This sequence comes from Bicyclus anynana, assembly GCF_947172395.1. Classification (NCBI taxonomy): domain Eukaryota; kingdom Metazoa; phylum Arthropoda; class Insecta; order Lepidoptera; family Nymphalidae; genus Bicyclus; species Bicyclus anynana. Next base: position 1,756,270 of record NC_069084.1, read on the forward strand.
GAAAAGGAAAAGAAAAAAGAACAAGAATGCCTTCAAATTCTCGAAGATAAAATTGAAGAACTCCAAAGAAATGCTCGTAAGACGTCTCTGGAGCTAAGGAATGCCCCTAGTTCAAGCACTGAAACTAAGGATGACCTTACAAAAATATTTCTAAACCTAGCAAATAGAACTAACGTCATGATTAACAAATATGATATTCGCGACATTTACCGGATCAAAAGCAATCAAACTAAGGATGGTCCGATTATAATAGAATTATCGTCTGTGTCGATTAAGACGGATATGCTTAAAGCTGCCAAACTGTACAACAAAAAGAATAAAACCAGTAAACTGAATGCCTCACATCTAGGCCATAACAATAATACGGCTCCTATATATCTTGTGGAACAGCTAACTTCCAAAGCAAATAGACTTTACTTCCTAGCAAGAGGACTAATTAAAACGAACTCATTTAAATACTGCTGGACAGCAAATGGAAAAGTTTTTATTAGACAGAATGATAACTCAGCGATTATCCGTATAACTAATGAAACACAGATACATAAACTGGGAAACAATGCATGACTAATTTTAAGATTTTATAATTTTTTCCTTTTTGTTTTTCTTAAATTTCAATGTTCCTTGTATTCTTATGTACAAATCATATTAATAAGCTTTACTCATATTGTCACCTCATCTAATACTCAAACACTCTCAACAAATTACATGTTTTTCTCAAAAAATATTTTCCAATTAATCACTTTTCACATTACCATTATCTTATTTATCATAATAATAAAGCTCAGAACCCATTATTTAAACTATAACCTTTACGACATATCATATAACATATATAAAAGTTTCTAACTTACTGTCTATGGAAGAAATAGAATCATTAAAATTTTCTCAGTGTTTATTAAGTAACCCGCAAAATTGTCAGCAACATATTCTCAACAACAGTACAATTCCGAAAAACAGTATAAACATCATTACACAAAACATCCGTAGTATATACAAAAATATCGATGATTTTTTAATATTGTTATCAGACCTAAAATTTGATTGTGAAATTTTAATATTAACTGAGTGCCGAATTCATAACGATAAACAATTACCGTCAATAGATAATTACGATATTTTTAGTAGCAAAAATAACTTTAACCAAAATGGGGGAGTAGTGATATACATAAAAAACACAATAAATAAAATTATAGTCAATGAAATAACATTAGTAGATGCAACATGTATGTCAATTAATATTGATAAAGATACGGTTGTATTTGCCATTTATCGCTCACCATCTTTTAAAACTGTTGACGGATTTGTCGATTCCCTTTATAATTTAATAAACTCCTATAAAAATTTTAACAATCTAATTATAACAGGTGACATTAATATAAATATTGCAAAGGACAGCACTGATAGAAATAGGCATGTGTATTTAAATGCTCTTGCTGAACAAGGAATCTTTCCCGGACATACTTATCCTACCAGGGATACCAGCTGTCTCGATCATGCCATGATAAGGAGTCAAAGTAAACAAAAGATTATTGTCCTCCACTCATCCGTCACAGATCACCAAGCTGTACTTCTCTCATTGCAATCTACACCACTAAGCAAAAGTAAAGACAAATTAATAGCTAAATTAAACCTAGACTCGGCCCTAATACAGCTTCAAAATTTAAATTTTAGCGAACTTTTTGTGAATGATAATCCTGACGACGTTACAAATATTTTAATAAAAAAACTAAATCAAATTATTCAAGCAAATACAACTATGACTAGAATACCTAAATGTAAAAGAAATATTAAACCGTGGATTACCCCTGGTCTTATAAAATGTATTCGGAATCGAAATAACATGCAGTATAAGCTTAAAAAGGATCCTGATAACACTATATTGAAAACCACTTATATTCGGTATAGAAACTATTGTAATAACCTATTAAAGAAAGTTAAAAGAAACTACGAACGCACTGAGATTAACAAATCCCTTAAAAACCCTTCTGAACTTTGGAAAAATATTAAAGCTATTACAAATATGTCTAAAAATAAAAAGCAAAGTTCTGAGCTACTAAGTATTAAGTCATCAGAAGATGACTCTTTAAATTTTGTAAATAACTATTTTTCAAACGTGGGAAGACGTTTGGCAGATAACATACTAAATAACCAGCCAGTATTTCATAACTCACAGCCTAACTTAGTTAGCAACGCTCCACTTAAGTCCTTCGGTCTAATAAATACTGATGAAAATGAAGTTACCGCCATTATAATGAACCTTAAAAACAGTTCTGCATCTGGATGGGACAATATATCCACTAAATTTGTTAAATCAGCCAAGGAGATTCTTGTACCTATTTTAACATCGCTTTATAATACCTGTTTTGATCAAGGTATTTTTCCAGACGCGTTTAAGCTATCAATAATTCACCCCATACATAAGAGCGGAAGCAAAAATTTAGTGGATAATTATAGACCCATATCACTTTTGCCGGTTTTTTCCAAAATTTTCGAGAAAATAATAAACTCAAGATTAAAACACTATTTACAACAATGCCAAATTCTCTCAAAATGTCAGTATGGGTTCAGAAATGGTCTGTCTACTGAAGATGCTGTTATTGACCTCACAAATGAAATCGTAATGAGGCTCGATCGGGGCCAAAAATGCATCGGTGTATTTTTGGACCTAGCCAAGGCTTTCGATACCGTTTCTGTCCCCATACTCTTGAATAAAATCAGTAATATTGGGATAAGAGGCACCCCATTTAAGCTTTTTGAAAGCTATTTGAAAAATCGGAGGCAACGTTTAAAAATTGCTAATGCAGTAAGCCATGATGAACCTGTAACTTACGGTGTACCGCAGGGTAGTGTCCTTGGACCTACCCTGTTCTTAATATATATCAATGACATTACTAAAAATTGCAATTATAAATGTAACGTTTACTCCTATGCAGATGACACAGCTTTAATATTTCATAGTGATACTTGGGAAGAAGCGAAACATAACACGGAGAAAGGGCTACGAAACATTGTTCAATGGCTTAATAGTAACGTTCTCACTTTAAACATTTCTAAAACTAAATTTATCACATTCTCGATTAATAAACGTACACAGCCTACATATGAACTTGACATTAAATGCCATTCATGTCCTTCTCACAAAGAAGTTAATTGTAACTGCCCTAAAATTAATAAGGTATGTGAGTATAAATATTTGGGAGTAATAATTGACCAGCATTTAAATTGGCACAAACAAATCGATAGTTTAACTCATAAAACTAGAAACCTTATATGGATTTTTAAAAAGCTACGTCACGTTGTACCACCTGATCAATTAAGAAATATATACATTGCCCTAGGACAGTCAATCTTAACATACTCTATACCCGCATGGGGCGCTGCCAGCAAGACTAAACTCATTGACTTAGAACGTGCACAAAGATCACTCCTGAAAGTAATGTATTTTAAACCATACAGATATTCAACACATAATTTACACAAATCTACAAAAATCCTTACAATAAGACAACTATATATTTTACTATCAATTGCAAGAGTTCATCGCACAAATAAATACGACAACACGCATAAAAATAGGAGACGTAACCATGCTGTGATAAACTCCATTTCATGTAATACTACTTTCGCTAGCAGACAATATAAAAGCCATTCAATCTATCTTTATAATAAAATAAACAAAATTATCAATATCTATGACTTACAATTATCAGAGTTAAAACTCATATTATCAAGCTGGCTTAATAACTTAACGTATGATGATACCGAAGAATTATTAAAATTACATATATAGAAATTTAATCATCTAAAAAAAAAAAAAAAAAAATGAAAAATAAACAAAACCTTTAACAAACACATTTACGTATGTTGAGTTATTAGAGATTATCTGGTACAAAGCTAATTAGAATCACAATAAAACACACACACAAACACACATACACACACACACACACATACACACACACACACACACACACACACACACACACACACACACACAAACACACACAGATACACACTCAAAACACAGACACACGCACCCATACACACACACACAATTATTTTGCATGTTAGTTTTAATTTCTATTAATCCATATCCTTCATGATTGTTAAAATTATTTTTATTATAAGTAGGAAGAGCGAGGATCCCGAGATACAGGTTTATCAAACTTAAATCAGGGTCCTCAGCACCATTGTAAAAGGACTTATTTTAACAATAAATTTCATTTCATTTCATTTCATTTCATTTCATCATCATTAGCAACCCATTTTCGGCACGAGCACGAGTCTCCTCTCAGAATGAGAGATGTTAGGACAGTAGTCCACCACGCTGGCCCAATGCAGATTAGCAGACTTCACACACGTAGAGAATTAAGAAAATTTTCAGATATGCAGGTTTCCTCACGATGTTTTTCTTACACCGTTTGAGAAACGTGATCTTTAATTCTTCACACAACTGTAAAGTTGGAGGTGCATGCCCCGTACCGAATTCGAATCCACACCTTCCAGAATCGGAGGCAGAGGTCATACCCACTGGGCTATCACGGCTTGGTCTTACCCTGTACTTACTCGTAGACAGATAATAGTGATGACCTGAAATTTTTTGGGGTAAAACACTGAAAGTATTTTACCCAATTAGCATAAAACATCACATACTAATTACCCCTCCGGGCGTTTCCTGTGCGGCGAGGTCGCTTCCTGCACTGCACTGTGTCTAGGTCACACAGACACATGTCACACGAGGTAAATGGGTTTTGCCTGTTTACACTCACACATGTTACTACGTATTGCAATGATCTCAACCTTTATACTACTTATTGGTATGTTCTCGAATCGGGTGGTAAATAAAAATTAAATTAATTAAAAAAGCCGACTTCGTAATAAGTAAGGAAAATTCTTCATCATTATCAACTTACATTCGGCTCACTGCTGGGCTCGAGTCCTCTCAGAATAAGAGTGGTTAGGCCAATCGGTAATATCAAAAATTCTCTGGTGTGCAGGTTTCCTCACGATGTTTTTCCTTCACCGTTTGGCACACGTGATATTTAATTTCTTAAAATGCACACAACTGAATAGTTGGCTGTTGGAGGTGCATGCCCTGGACCGGATCCGAACCTAGGCCCTCCGAAATCTGAGGCAGAGGTCATTTCCACTGGGCTATCACGGCTCTCTTCGGAAAATTCTCAATATCAGCTAATTTAACAGCCCACTACAAGGCCAGGCCTTCTTCCTTATATGAGACATATAGGGGATATGGAGTTTACACCCACCATGCTGTTCCAATGCGGGCTGGCGGGCTCATGGTGATAATGTTAAACTCATTAACGATCACTATCAGATGTTAATGATAGGGAACGGGACCAACCAAGCTGAAGGGACTTTCACTGGAAAATAGAGGAGGTTACTGAGTAACTTGTAGCCTACTTCTTAGACCGGAAAAATGCGTTGATATTGATGTTTTAGTACCGTTTAAATAACTATAAGCAATTGATAAAACACAATCATTTTGAAATCACAGATCTACACTTCAGTTTTATTTATTATTACATACCTATTGAGGGTTAATGTATTGATATCTACGTTAAAATTACTTATATACCTAGTTATAAATAAGACTGTCCGATAAATTTATTTAAATATATTTATTCGATTAAGATCATAAGTGGAGGTCGCACAGATGACCTCAAGTTAATGTAAATAAAAATTTTGATTATATCTCGCCCAAAGGGGAAAGCGAAATTGTCTCTACCAATAATGACGCGATAATATCTCATTAAACCGCTATTAAGCAGGTATCAGTTTGTCAACGTCAGTTTAAGAGATAACAGTTAATTGGTGAGTGTTAACTTATATTGTGGCTGTCCTGGATTAGCCTATAAGCTATTTAAGCAAATTGTTTAGGGCATCCCGTCTAGGGACGACCACGAAAAAAAAACGATCACGAGAATGACAGATCCGATCGACAGCTTGACCACGTGACCTGTCGATAGCAAATGTTATTCCTATATATTTTTAACCGACTTCAAAAAAAGGAGAAGGTTCTCAATTCGTCTGTATGTTGTTTTTTTTTTGTATGTATGTTACCTCATTACTCGAAGACGCCTGGAACGATTTGAATAATTCTTTTTTTATTTGAAAGGGTATACTCCTGAGGTGGTCCCATTGTCACCATTCCAGGATCTGATGATGAGATCCTGGAGAAATCGAGGTAAACTTTCTAAAATTGCAATCAGTTTGAAGGCGGTGCTAAGCCGGTGCTGTGTTAATTTAACCCGTTTCTTGTAATTTGAAATTTGAAAGAACATTGTCTGAAAAACCTAATATTTTAAAATATTCTTACATGGCATGAATTAATACATAATCGGGCTAGCACCGCCTTCAAACTGATCATCAATTAGAACATAATATGATATATAGAACTTAGTATGATGTTATTTTTCGCTTTTTAGTTCAGTCAGTGTTATATATTTTTGAAGTCGGTTGAATTATTTTTATTAAAATTTTTTATTGAATTTTCGAAGCGTTTCCGATCGCAGAAAGAGAATCGACGTTCCACATAGCTGTAGACCTGGTTCTGTAGAGCACCGTTAAAATAGGTTGAAAATGACTTCAACGTGAATCACGAATGCAATTTAAAATAACACATGCTAAAAAACATAATAAAGAAGACTCAGTACCAAGGTACAGGCAAAAAGTTGTTAAGAATTCAAGCAACGATGACACATTGTTCGGTTCGAGTCGAAACGACCGAGATCTTGGCTCTTGACCTTCGTTCGGTGCGAATCGAGAATTGTGATGAATACTAAACTATTCGTTACATATTCCATGCATAATTAAGCATGGGATGGGGAAATGAGTGGACTTTGGGTCGAATAAACAAATATTTGTGATACATTAACTACTAGATCCGGATTTAAAACTAGTCTTTTTGTGTTATCGTAAATAGCGAATTGGCAAGGACGGAGAATACGTCGCGATGTACTTATCTGTAAGATTTTTATTGAGGAAACTTGGCTTTGACAGTTACGCTGGCAACCAAGGTACGCAGGTAGGTACGTCTTTGCTGGTATGGTGGTAACTAGTCAAAGCCGAAACCCAACACCAGCCAGACCTGGATTAATTGAGATAACCTCAATCGGCCCAGCCGGGGATCGTACCCAGAACCTCCGTCTTGTAGATCTACCGCGCATACCACTGCGCTACGGAGGCCTTCACTCGTACCATGCCGCGCGACTTAAGACTTTCGAACGAAGTTTCGAGTGTCGTTTAATATCTGATGTCAATGAGAATCAAAGAGTCAAAAGTGATCACCCTATGGTAGGTCTAAGCTTCACAATACCTAGCTCTTAACTGGGCCGTTAAAATAAGCTGTTAATGATAACTTAGAAAACTTGATCATACCATGTCTTCATGTACATACTTAAAATACCTTAAGTTCGTTCGTTCGTCAACCCATATTCGGCTCACTGCTGAGCTCTAGTCTCCTCTCAGAATTACAGAAGTTAGACTAATAGTTCACCACGCTGGCCCAATGCGGATTGACAGACTTCACACACGCAGCGAATTAAGAAAATACTCTGGTATGCAGGTTTCCTCGCGATGTTTTCCTTCACTGTATTTAATTTTTTTAAATGCACACAATTCAAAAGTTGCATGGTCCGGACCGGATTCGAACCCACACCCTCCAGAATCGGAGGCAGAGGTCATATCCACTGGGCTATCGCGGTTCATAAGTACTCTTTGCTATCTATTGTCAAACAGAGAAATTTCAAGGCTACGTAAGTCGCAACCTGCGGTATTTAATTATGTTGCTTGAGTAACGCGGAAAATGTACCATCAATAAGGAAGTTTTTTCGACAAAAAAAATACGCGGCGACTCCTTATTACGTTTCAAAGGTTGCAGTTTTATTTTACCGTAATGTTCTCGTAATTAAATAGGTACTTCGAATGTTTTTTTAATAAAAATAAACCGCCTTAATTAATATATGGTTAGGTATTATTTAAAACGTAAATACGTTAAATACAAATAGTCCTCATTGAAATCAGCATGAAATACGCGGACATTTATTCGTGAATCGTACATAATAGAAACCTCTTTTTTAAAAGTCAGTAAAAAATATTAATAAATAATAAATATGACCAATATTCGTTTCTTTCCAATTAGTACGACTGTAGTTCAAAAACGAAGAGCGAACCCTAGATCTCGTGGATTTGAATTCCATCCCTTATTAGGGATTTCAAATTTTTATTCCCATTTTCCCGATCCAATTTTTACATCCTACTTACTAATATTATAAACGTAAAATTTGGATGTTTGTCTGGATTTTTGTTTCTCTTTAACGCCGCAACTACTGAACCGATTTAGCTGAAATTTGGAATGGAAATAAACTTTACTCTGGATTGACACATAGGAATACTTTTTAGCCCGGAAAAGTTCATGGTTCCTGAGGGATTTCTGAAAAACTAAATTCCACGCGGATGAAGTCGCAGGCGTCCGCTAGTTATCTATTAATAATATGTAACTGTGTAGCCTTAGGGCCAGGTTTAAGTTATTTAGCATCTCTATTATGAAATTAGATCAAAATTTTTATGTATAGTTTTGACTCTCATTTCTGAATTACAATAATAAATGTCATTTTTAAAAAAGAACCATTGTTCAAATAATAAAATAAAAAAATAAAAAGCTAAAATTTTACAAAAGATATGCCCCGGGTGAGGATCGAACTCACGACCTTAAGATTATGAGACTTACGCGCTGCCTACTGCGCTACCGAGGCTGTTGACGTGGCACTGGAAATTACTGTACAAGTCCATATCTGACTAGAGTTTAATTATAGGTTTTGAAAAATTACCTTACCTTTTTTTTTATTATTTCCCATAAAAAAAAATAAAAGAAATATCATGATGAACGATAACTACGAAATGTATTATGATTCGTCCTATGAACGTCCTTTTGCGAGTTTAAACAAACATATGTTCACGTTTCAAGAACAAGTTCATGATTAGGAAACCAGGGTTGAATTATAAAAGCAAATTTTTTTTTACTTTTACGTGTAATAGTTGTTTTAGTTCAACTTCAGTAATAGGTAAGTAGGTAATATTGAAACAGGACCATCCAACAAATCTATCGTTGTCCCTGTCAACGCCATATTTATTTATTTAGTCTGGTTATTAATTTATTTTATTATTTATTCTTTTTTTTTATAACTTATTCATCCGATATTTCCGGACAAAAGCCTCCCCCAAACTCTTCAATAGTTTTGGAATCGTCTTTCGGTGCCATGAATGACCTATATACTAGTAGGTAAGTGTATAAAAAACTCGATATTCATATGTTTTTGGAATAGTTTTTGTACCTGCCAAAGACATTATAGTCTTAACTCCTTATTTAGTTACTTTACCCATGTTAAAAGCAAGGGCTGGCAACAATGATATTTTATCCTAGAGATAGGGCATCAAAAACTGAGGCGGACAAATGTGTATAATTGTCTTAATTTCATTTAGTCGCCCAATAAACAACGACAGTTATTTAAACACATTACCTAAATATTATTTACAATGTCGAGTTGTGTGTTTAAATGAAGTGTAAAAACGAATATATATAAATATACGATGTAAGTAAACATAAAATGTGCGTATGTGCGCTCAGTGGAGTAGCTAAATTCGGATCACTTTTGCGGTGATTTTGTAGGCACATAAATTATCTACGAGTATATTATAAATAATCATTGGCTGGCAATTAATCAGCCATAAAATAAGGTAAGTGTGGCTATCACAGGCTCAGTTCAAAAGAAAACATGTTATTCTGTAATCTTTTTGCCGCCCACAAAATCCTATCTAATATTACATGAGACAGGTCACAAAACAAGTAGGTTACATAACAGTGTACCTACGGCTTCGGAAGTCTTATGATGGTCTGATTTCGTAATACCCGAAATTGTTACTCAGTATTGGCGCACTGATATTTGCTTAAGGATATGCTATTTACCTAAACCCGGACCGGGGCATGCACCTCCAACTTTAATGTGTGCATTTTAAGAAATTAAATATCACGTGTCTCAAACGGTGAAGGAAAAACATCGTAAGGAAACCAGCATACCAGAGAATTTTCTTAATTGTCTGTGTGTGTGAAGTCTGCCAATCCGCATTGGGCCAACGTAGGAATATTGGCCTAACCCCTCTCATTCTGAGAGGAGGCTCGTGCTCAGCAGTGAGCCAAATGTGTTTTGATAATGATTAATGATGATGACTATCTCGTTGGTCCAGTGATAAGCTTACTTTAGCTCCGGTTCACAAGGGTCTGGGTTAGAGTCCTTTAGGTGACCAATGATATTATTTCATGATGATTTTCCGCTTAAATAAAGTACATTTTTATTGCGTGGCTTAGTTTTAAGTTCAGGCAAAGTTAAAAGTTGCGTATCGTATTTAACTTTTTATAAATAATACAAAAACAGACGAAACGACGTTGTTTGCATCATCATCATTATCAACCCATTATTCGACTCACTGCTGAGCTCAAGTCTCCTCTTAGAATGAGAGGGGTTAGACCAAATAGTCCACCACGCTGGATTGGCAGACTTCACACACGCAGAGAATTAGGAAATTTCTCTGGTATGCAGATTTCATCACCATGTTTTTCCTTCACCGTTTGAGACACGTGGTATTTCTTAAATGCACATAACTGATAAGTTGGAGATGGATGCCCCGAACCGGATTCGAACCTACAACCTCTGGAATTGGAGGCAGAGGTCATATCCACTGGGCAATCACGGCTCACGGTTATTTGCATAGGTACCTACTATCAATTTTGAAAATATGTGCAATAATAATTTATAATTCTCGTTACTGTAACTTGATGGTCATGTGATCTTGATCTCTCGCGCATTTTAAGAAAAAAAGGTCAACGGACAATCGACGAGGAAACTCAAGTAAAAAACCTATCGACATTGTAATTGCATTCATGTAATCAGCGTTTATATTAATCGCTTGTGATCATCAAAGGTTACTTATAAAATCGGATAATTTATTGTCTAATTATATATTTACTAAATAAATAATCATTAACAGCCTATTTCAATGTTTCAGTACAGGTTAGGTTTCCCTTCTTACAGGAGAGGGTATCTGGAGCTTAGCTTACAAATTAGCCCTTGACTACAATCTCACCTGATGGTAAGTGATGATGCAGTCTAAGATGGAAGCGGGCTAATTTGCTACGAGAAGGATGAAAATCCACACCCCTTTTTGGTTTCTACACGACAACGTACCGGAACGCTAAATTGCTTGGCGGTACGTCTTTGTCGGTAGGGTGGTAACTAACCGCGGCCGAAGCCTCCCACCAGCCAGACCTGGACCAATTAAGGAAATCTCAATCGGGGATCGAACCCAGGACCTCCGTTTTGTAAATCCACCGCGCATACAACTGCGCCACGGAGACCGTCAAAAAAGCCGTGACTATATTTTGTTAATGATAGTGCGTGTTGCCAGTGATGACCTATGCTTCCGAGGCTTGGTCGCTAACTATGGGCCTCATAAGAAGTCTCAGAGTCACACAGCGGGCGATGGAGCGAGCTATGTTAGGAGTATCTCTGCGTGCTCAAATCAGAAATGAGGAGATCCGCAGAAGAAAAAAAGTCACCGACATAGCTCAACGAGTTGCGAAGCTGAAGTAGCAATGGACAAGAGACTCGTGCTCAACAGTGAGCCTAATATTGATTGTTAATGATGAACTATGATGAGGGTTCAACGTCCCTTACTGACATGCAGTAATTATTCAGGTACCTAGGTCCTATAACATTGCAATATAATTCCTAAAAAAATGTTGTATAATAAATAATCCAATATATGTAAGCTAATTAGTGATGTTACCCAACACCCGATACTTCGATAGTCGATAGTCGATAGTCGGCACTCCGCAGGGTAACGTTCGCCTAATCTCATTTATGATACAATGTGGGTGTACTGTGAGTATGACATGGGTGTACAACTACAATATGAATATTATCCAAGTTTTTATTTCAGCGAATTATCATCATCATAATTATCAGCCGATGGACGTCCACTGCTGGACATAGGTCTCTTGCATGGACTTTCAAAGACAACGGTCTCGACCCGCCAGCATCCAGCGGCTCTCTGCAACCTGCTTGATTTACTCAGTCCACCTTTATGGGGACGACCACATTGCGCTTTCCGGGGTGAAGCCGATGGACCCCAACGTCCATCAGCTCTTTGAAGTACGTGGCCTGCCCATTGCCACTTAAGCTTCGCGACTCGCTGAGCTATGACAGTGACTTCGGTTCGTCTGCGGATCTTCTAGTTTCTGATTCGATCACACAGAGAAACTCCGAGCATAGCTCGCACCATCGCCCGCTGTGTGACATTGAGCTTTCTAATAAGGCCCAGGATCCAGCGGATGCCACGTACCGCCCACCATTTACCCGCGTAGTTCCCTTTCCTATGGGAATACTGAGATAAAATATAAAGCCTATGTTAATCTTGGTGAAAGATTATTATTAATGGAAGATAGCTATTTTAAAACTTCGTTAAGTAATCTATTTTAAAAATAAAATATCTTTTTCCTCAATTAAGTACTCTATCAAGAAAGAAATATGTATTATTGCCTTGCAATGAAATTGTGATAGGATGACTTTTCAGACAGCCCAAAAAACTATTGTTAAAAGAATCAATTTGCTGTAATTGTCTGTCAACAGAGACAATTTTAGCACTATAAAAATATAATTTATCGAATTGACGAGTATTCATTTTGCTATTTTCCGAATCACACATTGTAGAGATGTCGATTTTACAACGCTTAATAATTTGTTCAAAACACATTGTAGAATAATCTTCTGAAAATGCTCTAGTTTCGAAGTGAAACATACATAGAGGAATTCTCGTCGTGTCGTGGGTAACTTCACTTGATTTCGCCTCGCGGCTACGTTCGCGTGACATTCTTTTTTTAGAAATACTGCAGAACCATGGACTTTACCAAGATGTAAGTAGCCTATGCTCTGCTCTAGGGTCCAATTTATATCGATAACAAATTTTATACAAATCGGTTGAGTGTTTTAGTAGTGAAAAGGTAACAGAAAAATAAGCAGACGGAGAAAATTACTATCGCATTCATAGTATCAGCATTGAAGTATGAGTTGACAAAGGCGACCGAAACTACAAGAAAAGCTAGTTAAATTGATAAGAATGTTACTACACACTGATATTGAAGTTGTACTTGTATAGCCCACGGTTATGTGGCTAATGTCACACATGTGTCGAGGTGTGCCCTGTATATTACCAAACAATACAACCAGTTTACTGCCTCACTGCCACTGCCTCACTGCTCTGCTCACTGCCACTGCATACAGTTGTTAGCTGATAAAACCGCGACCTACATATAAGATAATGCAAACATTTGAATTATTGAAGTTGTGATGGAGTTAATTGTTTTATTTATACAGATTTCTTTCAACTGATAAAGGCGCGTCACGAAATCAGATGTACGATGTACTGAGTTTCCTTCTCGTTTTATAGGGTTCCGTACTATATGGTTTCGCTATATCCGCTTTTCCATTCGTAAACTAAGCCGAGGCCAGAAAAGTTGTATCTATAGCATACACTACATGCAATACACTTAACGTCTATATTTAATATCATTATCACAAGAGTGAATATAGGCATCTTCTAGGCAAGCGTGTCAAGTCTTTGACCATAATTATTATCTATACTTACCATCAGGTGAGACTGTTGTCAAACTTGAACCTATCTACCTAGACTAAAAAACTCATACTAATAAAAGGTGGTAGTAAAATACTCTCTCTAAGCTCTCTCCTAAAAGAGACACACAGGAAGAGCGACTTTATTATTCTGAAACACAGTAGTTAAAAACCTCTTTAAAGATCTGTGATCTGCAGTGACTGACGACATAAATATTCACTTATTAACCCGCAGAAAAAATTCGAAGTTCTGGTCCTTTTTCTTACCTGGTCCAAACTAATTGGTTGCCTACCGTATCCGACGGTAGGAGTACGGGCAAAAGTCACTGCACTTCCTTAATAAAAAAAACCATTTATCTCAACTCATTTTAACCACACACCAGTTATATATTCTAAATAATACATGGCAGCCATTTTATGTACCTACTAATTATTTAAAAATTTCCTGCTGACCTACATTTTTGTTAAACAGTAGAAATTTAAAATTGTGTGATACACACAAATTTCTACCTACATAAATTAACGTGATAAGCTAATTTCAGCACAGCGGGCTGAAGTAATTAGAGACGCATTTCATTAGCGTACTAAAACACGCTCTGTTTTCATCTAATTTATTACACCGCGCGCAACGCACGCAAGTCTATTATGTTTGCAGCATAGATCGCTAAACCGCGTGCATACGCATCGATATCTACGACCGCAGCACTGGCCAGTGAGCGCTAAACTCTCTGCGGTTCGCCGACACATGTTAAGTAATTAACGCAAAGCGTCAAGCGTTGGTCTGCAATGCCATCTCGTTCGTTTCCGAACGCCTTTTACCGCGCATCCCTCCGATATTATAAAACAGTCGCGTGCGCGCCGCGCGCTCGCAGTCGTACCGCGCTACCGAGCGAGTCACACGCTCCTGTTATGCTAAAGTGGTAATCCCACGCGCTACCAACATGGAGGGGACCCCTCCCGGCCACGGCGCGCCCGAGCCCGACGAGGGCATCGCTTCCGACCGCCGCCCGTCCACCGACGACAACGCCGACCTGTCCGACTCCGCGTCCGAGGCGGGCTCGGGCGGCGGCAAGGACTCCGGCTGCGAGGTCGCGCCGGACGTGCAGGAGCCGCCCTACACGCCGCCGGACGAGGAGCTGGCCAACCGGATCGTGGCCCAGGTCGAGTTCTACTTCTCCGACGCGAACATCACCAAGGACGCCTTCCTCCTCAAACACGTGCGCCGGAACAAGGAAGGGTACGTCTCCCTCAAGCTGATATCGAGCTTCAAACGCGTCAAACACCTGACCAAGGATTGGCGAGTGGTGGCCGAAGCGTTGAAACGGTCGACGAAGTTGGAGATCAACGAACCGGGAACGAAACTCCGTCGGATCGAGCCGCTGCCGGCGTACGACGAGACGACTCCTTCTAGAACCGTGGTGGCCGTCAAGATGCCCATCGATCGCCCCTCGGTTGAGAACGTGTCCAGACTTTTCGCGACCTGCGGCGAAATCGCTTTAGTCAGGGTGCTCAGGCCCGGCAACCCCGTCCCGGCCGACGTCCGTCAATTCCTCAACAAGAATCCCAGCCTGGTGAACTGTGTGTGTGCGTTAGTCGAGTTTACGGAGTCCGAGGCCGCGAGAGGCGCGCTGCGCCTGCAGAGCTCGGACGAGGAAGGCATGAGAGTGTACGAGCTGAACGGAGTGCCCCGGGAGCCGAAGAGGAAGACGCCGGTGCGCCGCACGACGCCGCGGCGCCACGAGTGCGAGTACTCGTCGTGCTGCAGCGGCTCGGAGGCCGAGTACGATTACAGATACGGCACGCCGTTCTACAGGCGCAACTCGAGCGGATTCTTCGCGCCGCGCTCCCCCGAGATCCAGACGTGGGTGCCGCGCAGGCCGTCGACGTGCAGCCACAGCTCGGACTCGGGCGTGTCGTTCTTCTGCGGCTCGCGGCGCGCGTCGCAGGCCAGCACGGGCAGCGCCGGCAGCGGCGACGGCTGGCTGGCGCGGCGCCTGTCGGGCTGCTCGCTGACGGGCCCGGAGTGCGGCGGCCGGCGCCTGTCGTGCACGCCGCGCTTCGAGCCGCGCGCGCCCGTGGTGCCCGACGGCACGCGGGGCTTCCACGCCGCCGCGCGCCAGCGGAGGATCTCGGACCTCGCGTTGTACTCGCGCTAGAAAGCGCCCGCCAACCGTGACACCTTTCTAATCACGTTGGATAACTGCCTTTCACGTTCTGACCACCTGGTTTTTAATCTACGAGGAAACGATTCGTGTTCGCGTGTTAGATACTTAGTTTATTGTAAAAGAATGCACGTAGAGAGTTAGTGAAGCGAGAGTTAAGTTACCTAGCCGTTGACGTCGACGGTGCCCGTCGGCGATTGTGATCGAAGCTCATTTAGTTAGGCCTATTTAATATTTAAGTAACGTATGTAATTTATTAGTATGTAGTAATTTATTACCGCGTATTTATTGCGGATAGGGCGCGCGCTGTGGGGAGTTTTCATCCGAGTATGTCAGAGTTGTGAGCACAAAATTCATTAAAACAAAATCGACATCGCAAAGTTTGTAGACTCAACATCTGGCGCGAGATGTGGGTGATGGCGAGGCAGACGCACGTTGCGTAAATTGGATTGCGAACTATGGATGCCCGCTGCGCCGGTTACATAACGACCAACGCATACAGCACCGCGCTCGCTCGTCGGAACTGCCACCACTGCCAGTTGCCACTACGGGATGCCACAATGCGCCGAACCAACCGTCCTTTTACATTCTGTAAGATTAATTAAGATAATTTAAGTCAGTCGCGCCATGTCATGTTTTATTTAAGTTTTTTTATAATACTATTTTTAAGTCGTTGTGATTTTGATTGCGTTGCGCAACAGTGAGAGGTGTACTATCCGTTCGGAGCAATCTCTTTTGTGTTTCATTACTCGATAGCAATGATACATTTCTTCAATTGTATAATCGATGTATCGCGCTTGTTTCTTACTTACATAAGTAAGCAATATACTGAAGCTTGTTTGGAATTCTTTTATAAGTTCGTTAGAATAGCTGTGAGGGGCGAGTAGCTTAGCGCCTCGGTTTTAAGGCTAATCTTAGGATTTGAGGATGTCGTAACGCACAAAGCCTTAGGTGCTAAGCTGGCCGCCCCCCAACCTTGTCATATCGACCCTAATCTGTCTTGTGTTGTCCCGCACATGTTAGAAGTTTGACATGTGAAATATGAATTTCTTTGAAGCTAAGTGTTCGTAATAGTTTTGACGTTTTGATAACATATTGGTGCTAATTGAGTCGTATAAAACATTTCAGTTTGGAAGTTAAAACATCATTTACTATATATTTCGATAACGACTTCTTTTATCCAGTTCTACATGCGAGAATAAACCTGAGGACCTGGTTCGATTCCAGGCGAATGTAATTTGTAAATAAGCTTTGGCTGTCGTTAATTATTATTTAATAATTAAAAAGAAGAAAATCATGTTACAAAAGACAAATAATAACCTTTTGTAATCATTATCAGTTAACTGCACTTGGCACCAATGTGATCATCCATTGTTGTGTTAGACATACATGTTATCAGCAAATCATACACTGTAAGCTATAATAATTTCTCTTTAAGATAACCCTGCCAATGCCAGGCAAGCGGTACGTTTTACCCTACTATTTTTATTTATATTTGTATTAACTTATTGCGTTAAAGTGTACTTTGATGAGTTGCGTCACAAATTTTGTTTGTAGCAATTAATTACGTAATTAATGGGTATAGTAGAGTAATGAACCTAAGCTCTATACATCTAAGAGTTTTTAAGAAAATGACGGTCTAACTAAAGATTCTAGTGGATTGTAATCTCACTAGTAATAATTGTCAATACCAGACACATTATCAGCTGGGACGTTAGCAAATTGGACATAGGCCTCATTTAAGGATTTCCAAACACCAAGGTCTATCCCTCTAACCCATCAGATAACAGAAGGTCCAAACATGACCTTAGCTTTAAATTATACAGAAAATATTTGAGTACTAAAATTTAAAGCAGTTATTAATTGTTGCTTATTATATTTTGATATATTTCTACAAACCTTGTAGGTTTGCGATGCTACTCCATTCGGTATGCTGTTTCTTTATTTAATTCTACCCTATTTATAGAAGCTATACAACAATCTGTCAATTTATTTTCTTGATTAAATACACTTGTTATTTTAAAGTATAAAATGTTGTGTATTGTTTTTTACTACCGTGTTATACACTACCAATGTTACTCAGAAAATCTTTTCTATAAATGTTGGCGATTCAAAAATATCACCACTTGAAGTAAGTTCAAACCGTACCTAATTGTTCTTGCATCAAAAAATATAGACACATTGTATAGAAAAATTGTATTGGAGTTTTCCACTATTCAGGTATGTATACTTGGAAAAATAGACACTCTCGATACACTACTATTACGTAATTTGTTTACATCGCTTCCTTTACCAATAATGAAATCAATTCATACTGTCTGATAGCTTCCATCCGCGCAGAATTCGGTATTTTTCCGACGTTAAATATACGTCCGGTCTCAAAGAAACAAAAATATGTTACTAAAACTCAATAAATATTCTTCCTTTGAAAATCAAAATCTGCTTGCTCATATTATCAATCACATTTCATCCAATAACACGTAAAATTGAGCCAAAAAGTATCCATGTCAATATCAAAAAACAAGTTAAATCTATGTTTGTGCCAATTTTTATCTGAATCCTTATAAGTTTTTATGTATATAGGTAAATAGGTAAAAAAATTCAAAAGTACAATCTTCCATAGTTAAAATATAATCAGATTTGACATGAAGTCCAAAAAATTAGTAAGGTCGTCTCGATAGTTCTTAGCACTGTGCACCTATATACTTTATGAAAGAAAAAGTTGACCCAACAAAATACCCTAATGAGACCTTTTTTATAATTTTTATAATCGTTTTTATATTTGTTACTCCATAAAATGATATATTTCAACATTTGATTTATTGTTTTGTACCGTTTTGTTAATAACATTTTGCTTACATTTCGTAAGCAATTTGAATTGAACATAAATTTGTAAGTGCTAAATCGAAAATTAAATGTTCGGTAAATTAAACGTCTCCAATTAATGCATTTAATACTTAACGCAAATTTGTTTTATGCTAAATCATCATCATGGTAACATCTTTTAATTCTTGTACCATAATATTATAAAGTGTTAATTTTGTCGTATTCTGTATATATTAGCATCTTTGTATTTATCGTATTGAAATTCGCTTTTATAATGCTATTTTTCCGAGTAAGTACTTAGTTAATGTTAATTTTATCCGGCACAATAAACTCGGATCTGTTGCGTCCTCCTCGCTATTGTAATAATGGTTTTTAAATATAACTTTTTTAAAGAACGCCGTTTTTTAATTAAGCCTGACCTTGGTAGTGGAAAGTGGTCTCTCCGACCCCGGTTCACCTTGACGGATCGATTCTCACGCTGTGACAGTTGGGTTGCTTCACAGGTTAAAAAATAATCATTTGAGCCAATGATCGTTGAGTTAGTTAGGTATATTTTTTTAATAAGCCTTGCATTTCATTAACCAATATCTTACGCTGATATTTTAGTAGGTAATAATGCTACTTGCGAGGCTTAGTATGGGCACGACAATAATCCACTGAGCGGAGATAGAAACGAAAACCTTTAAGAGAGCTCTTGAGTATGTCTACAATAAAAGCCATAATACTTACTAAAGCAATCTAATGTTTATGATTAATGGAATTCGCACGATTTCTTCGCGCGTTATACCGGAACGCAAAATTTTTGCCCTTAGGGTCGTAACTAGCCTCGGTCGAAATCTTCCATCAGTTCTAAGCATGAAATATGACATCCTACATTGGCCTGAACAGAACCTAGAACCTTTTTATTATAGACTATAGCATTACCAATTCTGCCAGAAAGGATCAAATGTAATTTGTTATGTGTTATGTACTCGTATCCATCTATATCAACATAAATTAATATAATAAATGCGAAAATAACTCTGTCTCTATGTCTGTATGCCTGTTACTAAACCACTGTATGAAATTTGGTGTACAGATAAGTAAATCGGACCTTGTAGTAGAACATACTTTTTATCCCGGAAAAATCCACGGTTCCCGCAGGATTATAATACACTGAATTTCACACGAACATAGTCGCGGGCGTCCGCTGGTATGTATTTATGAGGTCATTTCAGGGCAGATGATCACGTGCAATTGTTTTTAGTGAAACCATCGTAGTTTATCTACAAACTGTAGTGATAGCTCGTTGATAACTCCTAACCCTGCATGGAAAATAATCTTAGCTCCATGTGATCGTCAGTGGCAAAGCGGTTACTGCAGATTATTGTAAACTATCTACAAGTAACTACTTGATAAATAGTTCAACATCTTCCATTTCATTTGCTCAGTTTCACTTTTTTCAAACAAGTAATGAAAGTATTGATAAAGTTAAGATTACTAGCTGAAGAAAATTACGCAGATTTTTTCACTTCCGTTGCTTTCGTTGCTTTGAAAGAAAAATTGGCACGACAATAAAATTAGAAATACATCTAACTTTGATCTATCTATCATCGTACGACGTAGGTAATATATAAAGTCTTATTGGCTATGGTCAGATCAGAGGTAATTTTTGTCTTATATATTTGTTAAAATGATCATTTTTAACAAATATATAATATACTAGCGGACGCCCGCGACTTCGTCTGCGTAAAATTCGATGTCAATTTTACTACTACCCCTTAACCTAACCTAACCTACCCTACCCCTACCATACCCCTACCCTATCACTGCCCCAACCCTACCCCTACCCTACCCCTACCTTACCTATACCCTACCCCAATCCTACCCGTACCCTCCCCGTACCCTCCCCGTACCCTATCCCTTTCCTACCCCTATCCCACCCGTACCCCTATCTCACGCCTATCCTACCCCTACCCTGCCACTTCCCTATCCTACCCGTACCTCTACCCTACCACTACCCTACCTCTACCCCGACCCTACCACTACCCTAAACCCGGCCCTAAACCTACCGTACCCCTACACTACCCCAACGCTTCCCTACCCGTACCCTAACCTACCCTGTAACTTCTCTATCTTACTCCTACCCTTAGCAAAATCGGTCCAGTCTCCGAAACTATTTAAGTAATTAACATACTGTAAAGGGCAAATCTTATCTCCATAATATCCTTGTGATTATTAAATAATTTATTTTAATAAGGATTAAAGTTTAGTTGTATAAATAATGACGTAAACCTAGGTATATAAAATTAATAATTTTTAAAACACAAAAGGTACTATATCTGCTAATATATAGAAGATAGATATATGGTGTCGCGGACTTTTTTGTAGAACTTTTAAAGATACATAAAGTCTTCATACATTAATTTCAATTTTACACAATAGTTAAGGCAGCGCATGCGAATAAGTCTGTTTATGAGGCTTTTCAGTCCGACCTGTATGACAAAAACTGTGATAACTCGGCTGATATATATGATACTAATATAAAATATAGCCTATAGCACTCCCCGATAATGTAGCATTCTACTGGTGAAAGAATTTTTAAAATCGGACCAGTAGTTCCGAAGATTACCCCATTTAAAAAATGTGACAAACTTACAAACTTTACCTCTTTATAATATTAGTATAGATATAGATATAGATTAGTATAGACTACGTATGTATATCTTTTACAAAATTAAGTTAACACAAAACACTATAATTACACTTACTAAGTTTTAATTAATTTATATACACAACAATCGAAATAATACCATAAAACGAATACGAAATAATAACTAATTACACGAAATACGTATGACGAAAGTCGAAAGTCGAAACGAAACGAATAAAATAAAATTACAAATTATTTATTTAAATTTAAAGTTTAAACCTGATTACCTGAACCTGGTCCTGAACCTAAACAAAGAAAGTACGACATATCTAAACTATAAATTAAAACTTAAAGTATGTCTCTCGCCGAGTACGACTCACCTCTAATGTCTCTAATCTCTATTTCTAAATCTAAAAAGCAAATACGTAAATAGACCGAGTCAGACAAACAGTACCTAGCTAACTTTAACTACCTACGTGGTACGTGCCTAGAAGTAGAACATAATCATTAACAATTAACATCGACTTGCCAAAATCTAAGTAAATTTTACACCACCAACACCAATGTATGAACAATCAATTTCGATCATCATGTAGTCGGCATAATCTCCCTAGCGCCGTACAAAAATATGGTGTTTTTGCTCAACGCCATCTATTGGTAAATGGATAAAACGCCTACATAGAGTTTAGTAACCAAAAATGCTGATCCCTATAAAATACGTAGAAACCTATAGAGGAAAGTTCAACTTAATTTGGCGGTTGGCGCTTAAACATAAACGGCATTCCGCCTTTTAGAAATTTTGTATTATCTCCGAAACTATTTAACTAATTAACATACTATAAAGGGCAAATCTTATCTCCATAACATCCTTGTGATTATTAAATAATTTATTTTGATAAGGATTTAAGTTAAGTAGCATAAATAATGACGCAAACCTAAGTATATAAAATTAATAATTTTTAAAACACAAAAGGTACTATATCTGCTAATGTATAGAAGATAGGTATATGGTGTCGCGGACTTTTTTGTAGAACTTTTAAAGATACATAAAGCCTCCATACATTAATTTCAATTTTACACAATGGTTAAGGCAGCGCATGCGACTAAGTCTGCCTAAGAGGATTTTCGGTCCGACCTTTATGACAAAAACTGTGATAACTCGGCTAATATATATGATACCAATATAAAATATAGCCTATAGCACTCCCCGATAATGTAGCATTCTACTGGTGAAAGAATTTTTAAAATCGGACCAGTAGTTCCGAAGATTACCCCATTTAAAAAATGTGACAAACTTACAAACTTACAAACTTTACCTCTTTATAATATTAGTATAGAGTATAGATTACCTCTTTATAATATTTGTATAGATATAGATTAGTATAGATAACTAAATTTATTACGAACTAGCGGACGCCCGCGACTTCGTCCGCGTGAAAGTCGTTGTAAACTTTCAACTACCCCTATCCTACCCTACCCTACCTCTACCCTACCCCTACCCTACCCTATCCCAACCCTACCCCTACCCTACCCTACCACTACCCTACCCCTACCCTACCCTACCACTCCCCTACCCCTACCCTACACTACCCCTACCCAACCCCTACTCTACCCCTACCCTACCCCTACCCTACTGATTAAGGCTGCACTTCTTTATTTATTCCTTCCACCGCGAGTCGCGTCGAGCGCTGCAACCGTTACACAAAAATAATCCTTAAAGTCCTTAAAGCATGAATTAGTATTCACGCGCAATGGCTTAGCGTATTTCATGTATAACTTTGGTGTTTCTTTACCGATTTTTATGATTCTTTTTTTATTGAATAGGTAATAATGTTAACTTTCTTATTAGGGATGAGTGATGAGTGTTATAAACATAAGGGTAGACAAATATAATCAGAAAGCTCCGAACTGCTAAGCTATCGGGAGTTACACGTGTTATTGTGAGTCAACCATAAAAGATAGACATATATATGCTGTTGTGTTTTTATAGATAATTTTAAGGAGAACATTTCCGTCATACATGATTTCTATGTAGCTTTAACCATTAAGGCTGTACACGCGACGTAAGCTTAAAAAATTGAGTAACTTCTCCCGTTTTCTCAACATTTCTTTTCACTGCTCTGCTCCTATTGATCGTAGCGTAATGAAAAGTATACTATAACCTGCCCAGGATTATGTTGAATAATTGTACCAAGTTTCGTTAAAATCCGTCCAGTAGTTTTTGTTTCTATAAAGAACATACAGACAGACAGACAGACAGACAGACAGACAGACAAAAATTTTACTGATTGCATTTTTGGCATCAGTATCGATCACTAATCACCCCCTGATAGTTATTTTGGAAATATATTTCATGTACAGAATTGACCTCTCTACAGATTTATTATAAGTATAGATAGTCGGAATATCATCATTCCGACTATTCGTAATAAATTTAGCATAACTGGAAAATGTAGAAAAATTGTAAGAAACAACAAACATTGTCACAAATAAGGAACCTCCTCACTTGTTTACGGAAATATTTGTTTCTCGTAATATTCGTAATTAGTTGGGTTTTAAGTAATTTATTACTTAAATAGTTTTTTATTTGACAAACAAGAAACTCGATTCGATTCAACGATCTCTCTTGCATAGTTGGTACTGCTGTGGTTTTAATTTAAAGATCCTGGGTTCTATTCCTACGTTAAGCCAGTTTGCGATTTATATTTTCTAAATTAGATCAAGTCTAAACTTGTTAGGCATAGCTCGTGGCTTGTAACCACTCCAAAAACTACCGTTAATCGGTTTAACGTACCGATTGGTCCAGTTTTTTTAGATTTATTCATGCGCTGATATATATTTCCCCTAAGGTAGGGGAGGAAAGGGTAGCGGTAAAGTAGGGAAGTGGTAGGGTTAGAATAGGAGTAGGGTAGGTAGAAGAAAGTGCACATAAATCACAGCGAAACTCGATCGGATCCGCTAGTAATGTATAGTACCTAAATAAAATCTAAATTGTCTAGACTGTACCACACTGTACGATTAGTTTTAGGTTCGACGGTTTTAAACCTTAATAATATAATATAATAATTTAGTTATTCATCAGAAAGCAGGTTTACAAAGATTACTTAAATATAATAAGACCCTGATACTTTCTACCATAATAATTTTGGCAACCTTACCTTTGGCACCTTTGGCAACGATCTATTCAAAATTAAAAACCAGACAAAATTAATTGGCAAACACTTCAACTAACTTTTTAAGTGGTTGAATAGTTAGTATTGCAATCGATTGAAACCTGCGGATATTTGGGTCAAGTTTACAACTGTTGTCCATAATCTGTGAGCACTGGGAGATATCTCAAATCAATAAATCATTCATTGTACGTAGTTAAGTCATGCCACACCCTAACATAAATTATACTCATACGAGTATTTTAGGGTTATATATTCTCATAAGATATTATGGTGAAAAAAAAAGATTCCGACGAATTGAGAACTTCCTCCTTTTTTTGATGTAGGTTAAAAATAACGAATATGTATGCATGTACAGAATTGGATTTCTGAAAATTCGTGAGAAAAGTTAGATCACGTCTTCGGTCTTCTTGTTCTCACTAGCTGACGTCGCGCGGTTTCACCCGCGTGGTTCCCGTTCCAGTAAGAATACAGGGATAATATATAGCCTTCCTCGATAAATGGGCTATCGAACACCGAAAGAATTTTTCAAATCGGACCAGTAGTTCCTGAGATTAACGCGTTCAATCAATCAAACAAACAAACAAACAAACAAACTCTTTAGCTTTATAATATTAGTATAGATAAGATATTATGGAGAAAAAAAAGAGTCCGACGAATTGAGAACTTCCTCCTTTTTTTGATGTCGGTTAAAAATAAGGAATATGTATGCATGTACAGAATTGGATTTCTGAAAATTTATGATACACGTCTACGGTATTCTTGTGATTTAATTCCCTCCTTGTATGAATGGGGATCGGCCCCTGTAGCCAAGTGGCACGTCGATTCTCTTTCTACGATCGCAAACGCTTCGAAAACTGGAAAAATGTATGGGACTGACATTTGCTATCGACAGGTCACGTGATCAAGATCTGTCATTCCCATACATTTTTCTAGTTTTCGAAGCGTTTGCGATCGTAGAAAGAGAGATTCGACCTGCCACTTGGCTACAGGGGTTGAAGCTTAGACTCACCACCCAAGGGGGTGGAGGGGGGGTGGAGAGGGGGTGGGGAGGGTTGGTTTAGGGGTGGGGGAGGGGGGGGGGTTAGGGGTGGGGTAGGGGTGGTGTAGGGGGGGTGGGGGTGGTGTAGGGGGGGTGGGGGTTGGGGGGGTAGGGTTGGTGTAGGGGTGGGGGAGGGGGAGGGGGTAGGGGGAGGGTTGGGGTAGGGTTGGGGTAGGGGTGGGATAGGGCAGGGGTAGGGTAGGGGTAGGGCAGGGGTAGGGTAGGGGTAGGGTAGGGGTAGGGTAGGGGTAGGGTAGGGGTAGGGTAGGGGTAGGGCAGTGGTAGGGTAGGGGTAGAGGTAAAGAAGGGTAGAGTAGGGATAGAGAACAAGTGCACTTATGTCAAAACGAAGCTTGACCGGGTCCGCTAGTATGATAGATACTATAGATACCTACTACAAACCACCGCAAAAAACAATCACCAAACAAAACAATGCCAACAGAAAACAGATAAATAATATGCACAAAAAAACCAAATATTATCAAATTTACGTTTATTTCGGACTATTAATATACCTAATGCCAATTTATAAGATATATACAAATGGGTTGACAAGTCTTTCCCTCCGTTTATCCACCGGGGATATTATATCCACCGACGTGCCCATGCGCGGTGAGTGGATAAAACGAGTGTGGGGGATAAACGTTTTATCCTCTCCCCGTGGATAAATTTCTCCCTTGCCCGTGCTAGCCCTGCAGTAGTAGGTAGATGACATTTCTCAGTTTATTTGATTTTAATAGGTTCTTCCTAATTCACATTGATAATAGATTAAGATGATTTATATTTTTAACCGACTTCCAAAAAGGTTCAAAGGAGGTTCTACGTTCGGCTGTATGTATGTTTTTTTATTATAAAAAAATTAGATTTCTTAAATAAATTCGATAAATCTATCTAGTTTCTTGTAAAAATGAAGAAATGTTCTAGAAATCACAAGAAACAAGTACAATTTGCATAAGCCACTGCGTTAATGTAGTTCTAATAAATACAAATTGATGCTGACTTATAAATAATGTATCAGATTTAGAGTTAATGATCTGAAGTAAAAATTATCTGTCGGCTGTAAGGTTGCGTTAATTAGTTACTTATAAACTTCAGACCGTAACTGTATTGTTTAAGTATACCTATAGGTACAATTAATTAATGGCTAAGTTCAGTTGAGTTTTAGAGTCGTGATAGCCCAGTGGATATGACCTCTGCCTTCGATTCGGATAGCGTAGGAATCCGGTCCGGTCGAAATTAAATATCACGTGTCTCAAACGGTGAAGGAATAACATCGTGAGGAAACCTGCATACCTGAGAATTTTCTTAATTCCTCTATCTTCTATTCGTAACAAAGCCTTGTTTTAATATGAATATTGATCATATTAATAAGAAAATATGTGGTAAATATTCTTAAATAAAAAATCTTATTTTTGTCGACAGCAAGCTTGTCTTCTTCGGAGTGAAGGAAGCTACTTTGCGGAAATTCAAATGAGGCTATATTTCTTTAAAATGAAAAAAGTATATAGATGATAGATTTGAGAGTTATTTATTATTAAATTGCCTCATTAAATTGACTCTCAGGCATAGAATAACACTGATCAATGCCTTAAGCCAAGTTACACCAAAACAAACAAAATAATTCCATTGTGATGTAAAAAACTAATTTAATACAATAATTACATTTATTCTTAACGCAGAGGCCCAAAAAACGAATATATCTATTTTGATCGCACTTCTATTGAATCAACAATAGCAGTTATTTATGTAAGACCAATTATGTAAGGTAATTTGTTACACACATTTAAATTACGTAAGTCGTGATTAGGGTGCGTGAAATCGTACCAAAAGTCGGAGTAACACGTCAGCGGATGGACAATTGAAAACTGTACTTTATCGGATCAAATTCATATTTTTTTAACCGACTTCCAAAAAGGAGGAGGTTCTACGTTCGGCTGTATGTATGTTTTTCTTTTTTAAAGTATGTCCAGCGATATTTCCATCATTTGTGGGCCGATTTTGAAAATTCTCGTTTGGAAAGGTATACTTCCAGGGGAGTCCCATTTTTTTTTATTTGATTACGACTACGTCTGATGGTTATCATACACTTCATAGATGAAAACATACACTGCTTAACCAAGAGAACGCATTACGAACTTGTATTTATTTATAAATGTAATTTTAAAACTATGTAGGCAACTATAAAAATGTTATTTAAAACTATTTTGAAATGGTAACGTTTTTTGCTTATCCTAGTTAAAAACCTTGTGCATGCCACTGAACTCAGGTTCACAATGGATTACAAATTTTTTTGCACAAGAAAAAACACACTATAATTTAATACGGTTTCAGCCGTGCGGTTCCCGTTATCATAGGAATGCGGTGATAAAATATACCCTATAGCTATGGCACTCAGGGACAGTCATCATCATCATTATCAACCCATATTCGGCTCACTGTTGAGCTCGAGTCTCTTCTCAGGATGAGTAGGGGTTAGGCCACTACGTTGGCCCAATGCGGATTGGCAGACTTCACACGCGCAGACAATTAAGAAAATTCTCTGGTATGCAGGTTTCCTCGCTATGTTTTTCCTTCACCGTTTGAGACACGTGATATTTAATTTTATTAAAATGCACACAACTGAAAAGTTGGAGGTGTATTCCCCGGGCCGAAATCGAACCTACACCCTCCCTACTCCAATCGGAGGCACTGGGCTATCATGGACTCGGGGATAGTGCAGCTTCCCAACGATGAAAGAATTTTTCAAATCGGTTCAGTAGTTTTAAAGCCTATACAATGATAACAAGCAAATAAACAAATATTTCTTCATTAATAAATACAAATATTTCCTCTTTATAATATTAGTATAGGTATAAATATTATGCTTACCTATTTTACAAGCATCTTTTATAAAGTCAATTCTAACTGTTGGTTTTTGTTGTTTAATACTCTACTGTTCGGTTTTAAGAGGAACCCAGCAGTTGCTTTTTAAGAAGTCTATGTTTTTAAATCATTTATTAGTCATGATATTGTAATAAATAAATTAAAGACATAATAAATCATTTATTTTAAACAGCTCTCTTAATTATATAGCGTTAATGTTAATGATTAACATCTGTAATAATTAACATCATTTGAAATGTATATTTTTTACATTACAAGGTTCCTTGGCAACATTAATTAGTTATATTTCATACATAGCTACTGTAATCATGACATAACAACAAATATTTCATATAAAATTAGTTTATTATAAAATATCCGTTATAAGTAGAGTGTTTAGCTTAAAATGGTTCCAAACACGTCGCCCTGAAAAAAGCTTAACTCAACCAGTCAAATACATTGAAGTATAATCCAAGCTAAACTTATTTAATTTAACTTAATAGAAACTGAAGTTGCATTATGTCGAATTATCCAGGTATAATACCTACCCACTAAGATATATTTTCTGTACACTGAGCAGTTATAGGCCTCGTGTTCAGAGCGGATAAAAGAATGACGAGAGATACCAAATATACAGCCGAACGTAGAACCTGCTCCTTTTTTTCGCTTACTTAGGGGCTAGATGTGTGTATTGTTTATAGTACGATTATTAATTACAGTCAGTAAAAATGACAAGTGCAACTGTCACTGAAATGTCATTTTTAACCGACTTCCAAAAAGGAGGAGGTTCTACGTTCGGCTGTATGTATGTTTTTTTTTTTTTTTTTTTTATGTATGTCCAGCGATAATTTCGTCAATTATGGACCGATTTTGAAAATTCTTTTTTTGTTTTGAAGGGTTTACTTCCAGGGTGGTCCCATTTTTTTCATGTCAGGATCTGATGATGGCATCCTGGAGAAATTGAGGGGAACTTTCGAAAGTTGTAGAGACGGCTAGTGCGTTTGTTAGTGTTTCCATAAGATATTTTAAACCACTACAATTTTATGAAGGTTTGGAGTTGGTCTGATGATGGAGCCGAAACACAGACGATGGAACTCGTCAACGATTTACAGCAGTCACCTTTTGTTTGGGCTTGATTAATTTGTATTGATGAGTACTTTCCACCTATATGGGTTGTGACTGTATTAAGGGTCTGGTGATGAAGACGAGGGACAGTGAAGAGAACTCCTCGACGGTTCACAGTAGCTACCTCGTGTTTGGACTTGATAAATTTGTATTGATGAGAACTTTCCACCTAGATGGATTGTGACTGTATTAAGGGTCTGGTGATGAAGACGAGGGACAGTGAAGAGAACTCCTCGACGGTTCACAGTAGCTACCTCGTGTTTGGACTTGATAAATTTGTATTGATGAGAACTTTCCACCTAGATGGATTGTGACTGTATTAAGGGTCTGGTGATGAAGACGAGGGACAGTGAAGAGAACTCCTCGACGGTTCACAGTAGCTACCTTGTGTTTGGACTTGATAAATTTGTATTGATGAGAGCTTTCCACCTAGATGGATTGTGACTGTATTAAGGGTCTGATGATGAAGACGAGGGACAGTGAAGAGAACTCCTCGACGGCTCACAGTAGCTACCTTGTGTTTGGACTTGATAATTTTGTATTGATAAGAACTTTCCACTTAGATAGGTTGTGACTGTACACACGCAGTAGGTGTGCTAACACTAAAAATAAAAAAATAAAAATTTTAATAAAAAAAATTCAACCGACTTCCAAGTCAAAAAATAACTTTAACTAAAAAGCAAAAAATAACATCCTACCTATGTGCTACCTTCTGATCAGTTTGAAGGCGGTGCCAAGCCAGTGTCGTGTTTTAATTAAAGCTGTTTCTGAAAGAACCACATAAATTTTCTAGTTAAAACGTGTTTAATTAAAACATCACTGGCTTGGCACCGCCTTCAAACTGATCAGAAGGTAGCACATAGGTAGGATGTTATTTTTTGCTTTTTAGTTAAAGTTATTTTTTGACTTGGAAGTCGGTTGAATTTTTTTTATTAAAATTTTACTGACTGGAATTAATAATCTACACTTCTATACTTAACATATAAAGCTGAAGAGTTTATTTGTTTGTTTGTTTGATTGTACGCGCTAATCTCAGGAACTACTGGTCCGATTTGAAAAATTCTTTTAGTATTAGATAGCCCATTTATTAAGGAAGTCTATAGGCTATAAATTATCTCCGTTTGACTACGGAAACGGGAACCACGCGGGTAAAACCGCGCGGCGTCAGCTAGTCATACATACGATTAATCTTACTTATTTAATTCCAGTCAGTAAATTGACATTTTAGTGACAGTTGCACTTGTAATTTTACTGACTGGAACTACTCGTATTAAGTACTATAAGTATATATTTTTTTTGTAAGTTATACCTAGTAATTGTACTTTAAGTATGCATTTTTTTTGTAAGTCCGTTAATTTAGACCCACATAATTGTCGAGTTGTATAAACATTGTACTTACACATCGTATACCTACTATGTTCCTTTAACTGCTACTACATAAAAATAATTAATTTTAAGGATTATCATAGGAACGATAAACATTTGTCCAATTAGATTTACGTAGCTTTCGATTTTGCAATAATACGGCCGTTAGTCTAAGATTTCATTGCCAATAAAATTATAACCTTTTGATATTAACACATGTAGCTCGTGTTGCGTAAAAGGAACACTGAAAAAGAATACATTAAGAAACTTAAACTAACTTATGCTAATAGCCGTTAGAACCTGGCTGCATAAACTTAGGCTGAAGCCAGAATACTGGCTGCATTTCCGCGATGGAAAAAAGCCTATATTATTAGAAAAACAAACACTACTTTTAACTGTGATATTTTTTTTTATTCAACGACGATAGGTACCATTATCAACAAATAAATCGTTTAACACAGAAATTCAGAACACGGTTGAACCGGATGTCAGATTTGCCGTAGGTAGGTAAGCTTCAAAAGCGCCAAGGTTAAGAGGACTATTGTATCCAGTCCACGAAATCATTTTCACTTAGTTCGAGAGGAAAGAAAAAGTTGATCGTATTTTAAAGACATAAAAGTTGTTAAATTTTATGTAGCAAAATTAAGAAAACAATATTTTGTGCAAAGTAATATTTCGGTTTAACTGCCTGGCTGGTATATTAGTTAGTCTACGTGGTTTCGGGCTACATGAGAGAACTTAATCTTTCTTCTAAAAAATTTTCAGTTAAAATTCTCCTCTAATGAGTTCAAGCCCTGTAATCGCCCTAGCCCTGTAATGGGTCGTAAAATAGGCTGATTATAACGATGACGTATATTTGGTTTTATTCAATACAAACAACATTGTATTATTTCTTGATTTCTATTGCTTTTATCATCAGACAGCGTTCGTTTCACGTGGCATCTACTATAGTTGTGTTGTACATGGGCTAAGTTATACATTTTAGATTATTCCAAGTGCGTTTTATGTTATGCCTTTATAAGTGCAGATAATATTAATAACTGCAGTGTAAGTTTATAAACACTCGATAAGATGGTACCCATTACAATTTCTCCGCGAATAATCTACTAGGTAGGTACTTACTTAGATAAGTTTCTAATCTTTCAATTGAATGTAAATAAGAATCTAAACACTCTAATAGATAATTCAAAAGAACCAGTTGTTTAGTTCTTGTAATCGGATTGCATTTAGGTACATACCTCATGAAAAAAGGCCCAAGAATTGCCTAAAGGTTCCCTTTCGCTTGATGTCATTGGTCCATTCAGGTGTCGACCAACTCTGCTACTAACTGCGGTTTCCTGTGAGGGGTCGCCATTCCAGCACTTTCGGACCATCGCATCGGCTCTAGAAGTATGTGTCCTGCCCATGGCCACACTTGATGGTAAGTAATGATGCTAATGATCTAAGATAAAAGCGGGCTGACTTGTAAGGAGGAGAATAACAAACCATACTCTTTCGGTTTTTACACGACATCGTACCGGAACGCTGAATCGCTTGGTCGTACGTCTTTGCCGGTAGGACGGTAACTAGCCACGGCCGAAGCCTCCCAGCCGTACCTGGACCAATTAAGAAAACCCCAATCGGCCCAGCCGGGGATCAAA
Source organism: Bicyclus anynana (assembly GCF_947172395.1). Taxonomy (NCBI): domain Eukaryota; kingdom Metazoa; phylum Arthropoda; class Insecta; order Lepidoptera; family Nymphalidae; genus Bicyclus; species Bicyclus anynana. The sequence goes on from NC_069084.1 coordinate 1,788,797, forward strand.
CTCAGGACCTCCGACTAAATGTAATTCGACTCGTTGAGCTATTTCAGTGGGTTTGGTTCTTCTGCAAATCTCTTCTTTTCTGATTCGACCATGCAGAAATACCTACCCCAAGCACATCCCGCTCCATCACCTACTGAATGGCTCTGAACCTTCTTATGAGGCCCATAGTGAGCGTGCGCAAACCATGAAAAAAAGATTAAGCAAAAGTAATTAAAGTATAATAATGAACGGTAAATAGCACGCAGGTTACGTGCAATGTAATTTGTTATATAATGCGCTACGGTTGAGTTAACTTTTAACCGATTAATTAAATAATCGGTGCATTCTACGTTAATTATATTATTACTCAATTTTTCGCGCCTGAGATGACGAAAGGCGTGACTTGTGTGGTGTTTAAGATACATGGTCTAGGAAGAATCATCAAATAGTCAAGAATACAGAGTCGTAAGCAAATTCAAAATGAGGCTTAGAGTTTCTTTAATTGTAAGAACTAAAAAGTATGCGAAATGAGGTTTATAAACTGTTAAGATGCGTTTTTTTATTACCCTACTGCAAAAAGGGTATTCTTTATTACCTCATATCTTCCAAGTCGCTGAACGGAATTACGTAATTAAGACATCGTTAGATATGTCTTAATAACCTAAGTGTTCTTAGATAGGTAAAGTTTAAAAAAACCCAACACGACATCTGTGAGACGCTATAGACTCGAGGTGGAAAAAAAGTTTTTTTTTAATATTGCGATATGGGTATCAAGGGCTCATCAAAAGCCAAAATGGTATATCATGGCCATATTAAAAAAACTACAATTAGAAAAACGATATTTATGAATCGCTATACAAAATACGCGAGGCGGATGACTAGGTGCGAGCAGGTTTAGACCTGGACCGATTAATAAAACCTCAATCCGCCCAGCCGAAGATCGAACCCAGGACCTCCATTTGTAAATCCACTGCGCATACCACTGCGCCACGGAGGCCGTCAAAATGACCAGCAGTTAAAAGGGTTAACCAATACACCAACGAGATAGTTAAAAAGACATAATAGTTATAATTCTAATAAGACAAACGATAGCTATTTACTATTTAATTGCTTTTCCATTATAAAAACCACAGTCTTCTGATAACCCATTTTCTATTGCGTGTTATTAATATTAATTATTAGATAGCTAGCGAATTAACTCAGTTCTTAACTGATAACGGTATAAATGAAAAAATTAAATTCAAATTTCTTTTACGAATAGTTAGAACAATAGTTCGATTGAACGCCAATACTTTTGTTAGTACTTTTAGATTGTTATACGAGTAGAAAGACGGTGAGTAAGTACTTGAAGTTGCAAACTAAATACGGTAATAGATTGAGCTTTTTGTGACGGAGTATACCGTGACGAGTAAATTGACTCGAAATTAAATCGAACCCAGGAGCTCTCAGTTAAAAATCACAGCATTACTTACTGCATCACAGAATCTTCGATAGACAGTAAACAACAATTAGTTTATTTTTAATTTTATATACATTCATTTAAAGAAAGAAGATATTAGTTAGGACTTGACCTTGGCGGACGTCTTCAACCATATAGACGAACAATTTGCAGTTCTGACAGTCGGACATGTTTAATAAATATTTTCAATCTCGCGAAGCTCTCAATCAAGCGGCATTACAATCAGTTTGTGCGCTATACTATTTCATTGTGATCGCATCACGACGCGCGAGTGTCAAGGTTTGTAAAAGGTCGACATCTACAAAGAACTTGGGAAGTTTTGAAGATAAATTACTTCGTTCGACTGTAGTCAGGTTCTAGAAAGTTATAACAACCCTTAATCGGCTCACTGTTGAGCACGAGCCTCCTCTCAGAATGCGAGGGGTTAAGCCAATAGTGAAGCCCGCATTGAGCCGGCGTGGTGGATTATTGGCTTAACCCCTCTCATTCTGAGAGGAGACTCGAGCTCAGCAGTGTGCCGGATATGGGTTGATAATGATGATAATGATGAAGCAGCCAATAGTCCATCATTATGCTGGCCCATTCGCAGACTTCGCACACACTCAGAGTATAAAGGAAATTCTCATAATTATGTACTTTTTAAGCAGGTTTCCTTGCGATGTTTTTTTCTTCACCGTTTGAGACACGTATTTAATTTCTTAAAATGCACATAACTGAAAAGTTGGAGGTGTATGCCTCTGACCGGATTCGAACCTACGCCCTCCGAATCAAAAGCAGAGGCCATATCCACTGGGCTATCACGGATCTTATACTACTAGTCAAGAAAATATAGTTCCCTAATTGCCTCTTTGATCATAAATAGTCCGTTTTGACTCTTGACAAATAGACACAGAATTTTAGCCAAAAGTAGGCGTGCTATTGCACCTGCTATAGAGTGCGCAATACGCTCTTCTAATACATAAAAATATTTTTATTAAACTATCTTGTAGATACTTCCAAACATCACGGTACTGAGCCGCTTGCATCCAGCGTATCCCTGCTCGCTTGATGTCGTCAGTCCACCGGGTGGGGGGGTCGACCAACACTGCGCTTTCTAGTGCGGGGTAGCCTATCCAGCACTTTGGAACCCCAACGTCCATCGGCTCTTCAGCTTCGCAACTCGTTGAGCTATGTCGGTGACTTTGGTTTTGTTTCAACTATCTTGGTAAAAAGAGTGAAATATAATTGTTTCAAAAATGTTTTAGGTACATATATGTACGTGAGACAATAATTAAATTAAATCAAAACCATGTAGCTTAGAAGAAAAAAAATAATAGGCTTAGTAGCTTAAGTTGCCGCCCTTTGTTCGGACGAAGTCCGTTGCTATTTTTTTATATAAAAAAAAAACAAAATCATTATAAATTTAATATATTTATTTTTAATTCCTTATGACAAAGCATATGTAATATAGCTATCTATTATGTTTATAATAGCTATATTACATATGCATTTTTTAGCCCGACTGTGCCCGGTCTCTGCTTTATTATACCCAGCTCACGAAGCGAGTGTCAAGGCTGTCTCGAAAGGTCGCCATCAATTCAGTATTCTGCGAGGAAGTAAGGAAGTATCGATGATAAACATCTCATATTATATCTATAGTAAAATCTTTTTGCAGCATCATTTATTCAACTGAGGTCGATCCTACGACCTCTTTGCAATGGTGCCATTTAATAAACAAGTAAATGGTCTCGGCCGAAATTTACCACAAGACGTTACTTGGAAGGAAAATTAAAATTCTTTTAATGATCCAGGATCTTTACTTAATTTTAAATTAAATTACGATTGTCTTTGTAATAAAAAGGTTATTTTTTGCCATAAAAAGTATATAAATAAACCTACAATAGCGGCGGTTTTAGTTAGTTAGTTTAGTTTTGTAGTTGGCCATGATAGCCCTGTGGATATGACCTCTGCCTCCCATTCTTCGAAACTTCGAATCAAAGGTACCAGAGAATTTTCTTAATTCTCTGCGTGTGTGAAGTCTGCCAATCCGCATTGGGCCAGCGTGGTGGACTATTGGCCTAACCCCTCTCATTCTGAGAGGAAACTGGAACTCAGTAGTGAACCGAATATGGGTTGATAATGATGATGAATTATATAATTATTTTACTTTACATGTTTCTCTAAATAACCTATTGTAGGTATAGAAACACGATTTAAAAAAACTTATTAGTAAGAGTGAACCTCGGCCCAGATACAAACAAGCAAATGCGTAAGTACGAACAATAGTAATTTTATTTGCACAATTTAGTAATCGCAGCACGTGAGCAGTAGCATTGCGTTTCTCACTTCCTATTTGCCGCGGTTTTCCCCGACTCGGCCGTGAGAGATTTTCTGTTTTCCTTTGATTTACATATCCATTATCCATACGTTATGAATTCTCTCGCAGCGTCTGTTTGTCTGTCGGTAAACACAAGGACTACTGAACGGATTTACATGCCGTTTTCACCAATGGATAGAGTGATTGATAGGGAAGGTTTAGGAATATACTTGTCAATGTTATATGTAAATAAGGTATGATATCAGCTCAATGACATCAGCATTCAAACAAAAATCCCGCATCATGATCGTTCTATCCCTTTAGAAGCTAGGATGCCACAAACATACACATATAAATAAGTATTATAAAAAAGTAGTGTTCATGTTTCCTCGATAATGTAATTATCTTATTTATTAAATTTAAACTTTATTTCCGGCCTCCATATTAATGTCCTATTGTTTTTTTATTATTTCCCTTAACGAAGTCGACAACTCGAGCAATTAATAGTCAATTATTGATACAGATAAACATTAAATTCTAGGTTAAAGACGTTTTATCTCACAGCTATATAATTTCTCTTTTTTTTTTACAGTTGCAGTTGGTTTGTCCAATCTATCTTTAATTTGTTAAGGGGAAGTTATTTCTGTGCACTTGGGAATAGGTGTAATTTTTTTTTTGGCTTAGTATATGTTGCATGAGGAACGGGCTTGAAACATGAACGGGCGATGGGACATGGTGCTTTGTAAACACCACTTTGCCGTGTCGTCAGTGCTCCTGTCATTTTATATGGGAATTACTTACAATATGGAAAATAACTCTATATTTCATATCTCGACCAAGGGCTTGAATCAAGTGCGTAGCTACCGCTGTATTAGCCGTATCAATGACTAGCTGACGTCGCGCAGTTCTACCCGCGTGGTTTCCGTTCCCGTAGGAATACGGGAATAATTTATAGCCTATAGCTTTCCTAGATAAATGGACTATCTAACGCTGAAAGAATTTTTCAAATCGAATCAGTAGTTCCTGAGATTAGCGCGTTCAAACAAACAAACTCTTCAACCTTATAATATTAGTACAGATACAGAGCCCCCGGATTACAGGGTCCCTGTATTCCGTGTAAAAGCAGAAAAATAGTAAAATATCTTTTTTTCCTGGGTTTTCGTGCGCCCAGAACTTGGAAATATAGGTGAACTAACTTTCTCTTAATTTAGTGCTACTAATTTTAAACTGAGAAACGGATTTAGTTATTGGCTTCGCCTTAACAATCACACAAGATCTACGACCAATTTTTATGTAACAAGTAACAACAGACTTTCACTCTCACTAAATAAGAGTAAGTAGGTAGGTTATTGCCCACACGATCTACTTTAGGGTTATTGTTGCATACAAGTTTACGTTTATTATCCTAATAACCGTAATTTAATTATTGAAATTGACACGCAAGATTTATTGTTGCGATATCACGTTAACTGTTCAAGTTCATTTGGTCAAGTGACACCTTCCGTTCATGAGACTACGGGTTTGTTTTCAGTTTTCCTGAAAATGTGTTTCAGGCTGCATTTCCGTATACCCTATACGTAGTGCATGGACTTTATTGTCATTTTATTGTCAAAATACCGTCAAGGTATGTTGTATTAACGACTGTCAGTCCCAACTATCCCCACGTAAAAAGTGTAACTACTGTACACCAAGAATGCCATAAACGCATCAACATCATGCTATTAGTACTTTTATAGCCTTCTTGGTAAAATGTGGTTACGTAAATGTATACCCACCTAATCCGTATTTTGGAAAACGTTGTTAAAGAAGACAATTTTATGCAAGAAATTTAACCCGTTGTAGAAGAGACATTTGAGGATGATTATTTGGACAGTACTCTTCCTATCTTTCAAACAAGACGTAATTACTATCAGACAATTGATTAGGGAAAATTATTCACTTTTAAGTTCTGGTCTTTCGGAATGTTAGTCTCCCACGGCGCAGTATGTAGGCTATATTTTATAGCCTATGGGAATGGGAACCACGTGGTTAAAAACGAAGGGAAGTTTGCTGGAAAGTATCCGTTAACTCCCCCTTAAAGTTGTAAAGATTTTCGTTTTAATTATTTGTTATGTTCAACGGAATTTTATCATATTTCTTAATTAACACGACCATCTCAAATTCATTAGTATTGTCACAGGTATTGTTCTTAGGTCCAGCTCAAGACATAACATTAAGTTTGAATGGACGGCTGCCCTACATATAGCGCACAGATGTTATGGCTAACTTCACAGTGTCCTATATCTAGGGCACGGCGAAGGCAACATTACCGAAACTTTTGATAGCTGCGAGAAAATCTAATTTATCGTATAACCTAACCTCCCCTTATCTTGTGCACCTAAAAGTTTTTTAAAATGTATTATATTTGTAATAAAACTATAAAAAACAGCAACTTATAAATAATATGTAAAAATAAAAAAAAAACCTGGAGTTTAAAAAATAATCGTGTAGTCGAGTACTGTCCGTAAAATTTTAAATCTCTGATTTTTTGTAAAATATTTCAAGAATAAAAATTTATTTTAATAGTGACATCTAATGGCCAATAGATAAAGGATTGCTTTATTGCCATCTGTTGGCAAGTAGAAAATATAAGATTGGAATATAATTATTGCCGATAGATGGCGAAATATGTAGAGTTAAACAGTCTAGAATCATATTTTTATAACTCAAATTACAAGAAATAATATCCTGTCCTTAATGAAACCATGAAAATGATTTCTTTATATTTTTTTAAAAGTAGGTTTTATTATTTGAAAAACTTGAGAATAGACTACAAATTATTGGTAATGGTAACTTAACTTCACCTTGTTCCATTCCATTCTATAGTCTATGGTTTTTAGTTTATGGTAAAACCGCTGCTTGACAGCTGTGAGCTGTGGGAAAAATTAGAAATTATGAAGTAGGATATTTTCCAATTTATTGTGTTTAAATGACAGCAGGAAAAGAAACAATGGGGTGAGTTTAATAGCCTTCTTTCTTATCAACGTTAGCATATAAGGTGGTCCCCCAAATTAATCGTTTTAAATCAGAAAATTCAATTTCCCGTAATCTCCGATATTTTAGGGAGGGGATGCATTTTACCCATGCGATGCGATATTTTAGGGCTTTTCCTTAAAAATAGCAATAATTACCTACGTTGAGAAATCTGCACCCTAGTTGCTTGCACTGAACGTATATTTACACTATATTTTACATACAAATAAGTTGTAAAATGTTATTTCGCAAGGCCGTGTAAACCCGTTGAAGCGATTGCAATTTTATCATTGATTGCATTCGATTAAACGCTCACCTAGACGGTAAGGTCGTCGGGGGACGTAGGGTCGTTGTCTATTTTTGTATTTTTTCATACTTGAACGAGTTTACTTTCCAGGTGAAAGAGCATATTAGTACCATTACCTTCATACAAACGAAAATATCTCCACTTTAATGATTATAATTTCAAATCTACTTGAAAATTTTAGTATATTATATATTCTTATATTTGGGAGTAATCTTATATTATTGATATGTTATTGTTTTTATCTGTATTGTTGTTTTGTTAATTAGAAGCTATTGATAAGCAATTATGTATAGACAATAATGTTCATACATGACAATTATGTGATAAGCCTTATCAGCTGTCATTTATATATTGCTTGATTGACATTTTGAAGTTTTGAGTCCAACTTTTGAAAACTTATAATAATTATCTAGCTTCTTGCTAATAAGGTAAAGGATTTTTTTTACTATGTTGCATAAAACTTTTATCATTCATTGTCTATACTAACATTATGAAGAGATAAAGTTGGTGGTAAACTGAGGGGTAGTTTCTGGATCTGCTGAACCAATTTTGAACATTCTTATTTTTTACATAAATTCAAATGGATGATTATAAATTCATCAGCATTTTTATTTTTCTTTAAAAGTATATTTGACATGTATTTTTATAATATGACTGTCATGATGTTAAAAATACTGTTAGGAGTTCATACCCTTCTAGTGGACAATAATATTATCAAACTATTGTCTAGTGGGAGGGTATGGATTGTTGACAGTATTCCGAGTGACTGGATACACGGTTGCACCTGTGTCCTCTCAGAATTGATTTGGCCACATAACTGTGATGCTACTGAGTCTTCAATGGTTTCATGATAATGAATAACTCAAATACAATTCAACTTTTATGTGTTAAAATTTTTTTTCCTGCTTCCTTAATCCAGTTGTTAGACTATGCTCTCGGCTATGTTGGATGGCTTAGTTCGACAATGAGGTCCTGCCTGCCTCAGAGCGCATGTTATGCTGTTTGTCCCTGTCATTATCATTATCAACTGATAATAGTTGTTAATTAATTTAACATAATCATCATAGCTCACCAACCAGCATTGAAGCAACATGTTGGGATTAAGCTCAAAAAAATTCAAAATTCATTTATTTCAAGTAGGCTCAGTTTAGAAGCACTTTTGATACATCAGTTGACAATTTGTACAGATTCTACCACCGGTTCTGAAGGCAGGCACTCCATATCCCCTTCCCCTTAAAGAGGGACGCCTGGTTTTGTGGTAGGCTGAAAATAATGATTTACATATTTTTAGCTTCATTATTTTCATATTATTTTTTACCCTCAGTTTGCCAACTATTGTTTATTTTATACTTTGCGAATGTTAGTATGTTTGTACTTAATGAAAAAATTTATAAATGACAACAATGTTTGCCAACTCTGTATTTTATCATAAGATAATAAATTGTAAAGTGTCAATCTCTCCTATCATATTTTTTATTCTTAATAAGTTAGCCCTTGACTACAATCTCACCTGATCCCTCACTGTGTAATCTAAGTGGATTAAGCTTTTGCAAGCAGGCTAACTAGTTGGGAGGAAGATGAAAATCCACATCCCTTTCTGTTTCTACACAACATCATACATATGCTAAATCGGTTGGCAGTATGCCTTTTTTGGTAGAGTAGTTGAAGGCGGCCAAAACCTCCCACCAGCTATACCTGGACCAATTTTGAAAACCTCAAACCTCCGTCTTATAAATCCAGATACCACTGCGCCACTAAGGCCATCCAAGGTTATCATAATTTCAACTTTAATAAATAAAAAATAATGTATGCAATTCTATTATAAACAGTGTATGTGTTAAATCTCTACAACAAACTTGTTGACTGTTGTATAATAACTTGTGTAGGGTTAGAGTCAAGGTTGTTAAAGATTTGTGTAGGCAAATGTAAAAGTGGACTTAATTGTTCAATGCAGTGGGATCTTCAAAACTTTGTGTGTAACATGCTGAAATAAGATGAAAAAGTAGAGTATGGTAGAGATTTCAATATATGAGGAAAGGAAGTACTCAATAATAACATGATTGTACTTAAACATATATGATGAATTATGAAAGTGTAACAAACCTCTCAGTAAATACTGACTCTGCCAATCGCTAAATAAAATATAGGTCATTATATCACCTTACATTTTCCTCTTCCAAATAAAATATCTCGAAAAATTCAATATCAAATCTCAAATCTTATCTGAGAATTTCATTGTGAAGATTCCAAATTCCGATCATGGCATAAGATGCCCTTTCTATTTGCCAAACAGAATTGAACTTAAAGAATTACTTAATAAATGTTAGATTTGTTTGAGAATATCTTATTGTTAAGCTTTTGTAGATATCAGGCATTTTTTTGGATGACAAATGTTCTCAGGTAATCTGGTGTAATATTAACAATGGATAACCAGACAGTAAACACGTAAGTTTTTTGTTTTTTAGTAATTTTCGAATGCAATTCCTATACTTTAGATTTTTTTTTACAAATCTTGTAGCAGAGGTTGAAACTTGTGAATTTTTATGTTAAACTAAACACACTAAAACAGTGTTGTTCTTCATCAGACCTATATGAAAGGTGTTTTTGGTGCTGAGATCCTATACTCTGTTCTAATATAGGTGTCAACCATTATTATCGCTAATGTTTGACTGTAGTGTTAATGTAACTTTCAGATGTGTTGACATTTACGTGGTGATCAATGGTCATGCTTTCTAAGGCATGAGAATGAAAGACCTCTAACATCCAAACTTTAGGCTGTGCTTCTGAGAATTTCTAGGTAGCCAGAAAAATTCAATATCCCAGCACTTCATGATCTGCAGCCAAACTGCCAGTATAAAAGTACCACATAAAGTGACAGTCCAGAGGAACCTCAACCTTTGCTTTTGATTCATTAAAGGAATAACATAGTGAGGAAACCTTCATACAGGAGGATTTTATTAATTCCATGTGAAGACTGCCAGCATTGTTGACTAAGGATCCTCAGTTTTTTTTTTGTATTTTCTATGGCTACCATACTTATGGTATATAAATACAAATAACCCTCAGTTCATTGTGGGTTTCACTTTACTTGGGAAAACAGTTTAAGAGAGAACAGACTTTTGAATTGTCATTTTGACTTTTGGCAGAGCATGTTGGCGTAGTATTTCAAATCCCAATTGTAATTAATTTCGATTAACCCATTGCAAAAGTGAGAAATGAATTGTATATTAAAATGTTGTATTGTATGCAAATGGATGTTTGTATATTGTTGAATAAGATGCAGAGACAGATTACATTCAAATATCACATGTTGAACAAGAACATTATTTGTGAAACAATTGTAGCAATACTTTTATGTACTCACTCGTATGTAGGTACATGTCTACAGGAAATGTTGGTTCTCATATGACCTAATTCACATTATATACCTATACTTTGCTATACAATTGATACAAGCATGAACTATAGTGCAATTTATCTTCTATTACTACTAGTGTAAGGATCCTCGCCCTTACTATAATATAAGCAAATCACTGGCTCATACCCTACACTGGTATCGCAAGCAGCGCATGACCGCTCCGGTCTTGCCCCCACCATCAGTGTATATGAGACAGTGTATGTAGGTATCTACTTATGTAGACAAACAACTACAAATAGATTTTAAACTTATCTATTGTCTGCGTAACGTGACGGGTAGCAGCGACAGTCATTGTACCATAATTTGTGGCAGAGGAAACACCTCAAGCAGGTCCCAGGACTTGTGACTTTGGGAATAGGTTTAATAGATCCCTTTAGAATGTAATAACACTAACCTTCCCTGCCCGACATGGTCTCCATGCCCACACTAAACAATTTATGATTTATGATTAACAATAATTACAACACGAAATATTATTGCACAAAATCACTAACGCGACGGGCAGCGTGACAGTGTCTACGCTGCCTAACAAAAAACTGAGCTGAAGTCATCAAATACCCACTTATTTATACACTACACAATACACTGATACTCGTACCTCCCCTCTACGATAACATAAATTATGTAGCTATGTTAATACCACCCGTAATCGAGGAACTTGTACAATATCACGTCTAGGGAACTATTGCTGCCACTTTGAACTTATTTGGAGAAATGGTCGTGGTTTCATGTGGCTAAGACGATTATCGTCACTTAACATTAGGTGAGACTGCAGTCCAAAGGCTGGGGCAAACGTTGGGGCGTCGATAGTCAAAAACCTACGGCAGACGAGCGTATATTGTATCTATACTATTATATAAAGTTAAACTCGCTAATGTCAGGAACTACTGGTCCGATTTGAAAAATTCTTTTAGTGTTAGATAGCCCATTTATCGAGGAAGGCTATTTATTATCACCGTATTTCTACAGGAACGGGAACGCGGGTGAAACCGCGCTGTGTCAGCTAGTCTTTAGTAAAATATCGATCATTCTCGTATAAACAAGTGTTTCCTTGTGCAGAGAGCAGCCGATCTTCACGTGCAAGGCGCACGTGTTCCACATAGACCCCAAGACGAAGCGCTCGTGGATGTCCGCCAGCTCGGCCGCCGTCTCCGTGTCCTTCTTCTACGACTCGTCGCGCAACCTCTACCGCATCATCAGCGTCGAGGGCACAAAGGTCACTTGCAACTGAACACTATCTTGAATTTATGTTTCATCATTTTCAGCTTATTTCAACGGCCTACTACCAGGCCTCTTTCCTAACGGAAACTAGATAGCCCATTTATCGAGGAAGGCTATAGGCTATATATTATTACCGCATTCCTACGAGTACGAAAATCACGCGGGTGAAACCGCCCGGCGTCAGTTAGTCTACCATACAGCTCCAAGGGTTCGCAGGTTTGATAACGTAAACATTACATTATCACCTAAATGATAATGACCAGGATCGACGACTTAACGTCCTATACGAGGCCCGGGATATAACACCACTAATTTCCCAAATCCGGACTATGAATTAACGAAGAAAACGAATAACAAAAGAAAAGGGTGTTCTTAATGGGGAGTTCGAGCAAGAAAGTAAAATCTGCCAGAGACGAACTTTATCCCTAGAAGAATGTAGGGGGATGAAACGGAATATCTCTTTAAAGGTGTCTCGTATGAAACTTTGAGCTCCGCTTTGGGACCATTAAGGTGAATGATATCAATCCTGATGACTCTTGGATTATTTACTAGATGCTCCTAATGTAGATTAGTTTTAATCTATGTTTAGATATATTATAGGTGATAAAAATAGTACTGGTTGCATTCTATTAAATAAAACATGGCGTTTAAATGTTATAGCGTCCTCTGTTTAATTATTTCATTATTTTTTTTTAAATTCAGTTGCAACTGTGCATGTTTGAAGTAAACAAACATGTATAAGTAGTTGAAAAAGAAAAACAACATCCATTTTATTACTAATCCAAAGTGTTTATCCACCATAAACCACCGCATCGTTATCCGAGTTTCATTTTTAGCCATATAAAAACATCTGCTGTAGTTACGTAGGTGAACAAATCGGGCTAACCATTCATTTGGCGGTTCTAAAAATAGTTCTATACAGGTACAGCGCGCGAGGTACGCTTTGTTAAACAATTCTGTTTCTTTTTTTTAATTAATTATATAAATTAATCTTGTATCAAGTTAATAGGATTGAACTATTCCATCTAAACATAATATCATCATAGTAATATCATCATTATCAGTATATATTTATTTATAAGGCGGAGGTCCTGGGTTCGATCCCCGGTTGGGCCTTACGTACTTGGTCTAGGTCAGGCTGGTGAGAGGCTTCAGTCGTGGCTAGTCACCACCGTACTGTCGAAGACGTACCGCCAAGCGATTTAGTTCTGGCACGATGTCGTGTAGAAACTGAAAGGAGTGTGGATTTTCATCCTCTTAAAAAGTTAGCCCGCTTCCATCTTAGATTGCATCATCACTTACCATCAGGTGAGATACCTAGTAGTCGAGAGCTAACTTGATTGAGAATATGGGGATAAAATATAGTCTATGACATTTACAAATAACAAGGCTTTCTAGTAGTAAAAGGATTTTCAAAATCGATTCAGTAGATTCAAAGTAAGGATTCTACCCCCTGCAATATCAAAAATTTCACCTCGTTATAATATTAGTATAGATAAGAATAGTAATTTAAGAACCTCAAACCCATCATGCTATGCAATAATAAATTAATCAATAATCAAACTTGCCTTTTTTTTAAATAGTGTTAAAATACAATACAATTTTGTTTTAAAAAAATATTAGAATTACGAGATTATTTTCATAAATAAAAATGTGATTCGATTTTATAGGCATCTAAACTGCCTATATGCAAAACATCTTCTTGTTTTAGTACTGCAGGCAAGTAGCCTATTTAGGCCAATCTATAATTCCTGTAGGTCTAGTATGTGTAAACGAAATACCTTGTAAGGAGAAAAATTAATATCAACCGATAGTGGTCACCAATAGAGTTTAAATATCGCTCTCACTTTCGTCCCAACGCAACGAAAGAGAGCGAGATTTTCGATTGCACCGCTATTGGTCGTCATTGGTCTTTCTGTCATCTCGAGACATGTCGCGAATCTTTAGCCTGTTCGTCACCCGAGTCACACAACCTATGCACGCCACTGCTTATAATATGAGATTACATAGTGTACAGTTGTGAAACTTGTGAGTTAGTTGATGGAGATGGTCGTAAATGGAGATCGATCATACGTTACGTTCCGCACCGTTACGTAAGAAAGCAGATACCGTGTAAATGCGTCTGACAGCCGTTTGCAATAAATAAATCCAATTCTGTGTGCCTAGTGGCGGTTTTCAATGTTTTCACACTGTGACGATCGCGTAAACGTAAGCGCGAATTTTATGGAACTGAAACAGCGCCATCTAGTAGCACTGCTGTATAAATGTTTCAATTCCTTAGAAATTTGCGTTTACGTTTACGCGATCGTCATAGTATGAAATTATTGAAAACGCCCACTAAGCAGACTGATGACCTACACAATATTGACGACGTATTGTGGTTCTCAACTGAGAGGTCCTGGGTTCGATTCCCAGCCGGGTCAGATTAGGATTTTATTTTTTCTAAATAGGCCCATTTCCGTTATGGTGGTAGCTGGCTGGGTTGCGGTAGCTTACGTAACGCTCCTGTGGCCCAGTCACCTGGACTATCCAGTCCCAGACTATTCGGAACTCCGTGGGGTTTTAGTCTGTTGAAGTCCTCCGACATAACCTTGCCTCTCCGTGTAGAGAAGGTATCCATGAGTATTTCCCCACGTTAAAAAAAAGGTCTAGTCTGACTTTGACTAGCTTACCATGGTAAAGACGTACCGCTAAGCAATTTAGCATTCCGGTACGAATTAGCTTAGAATCTGTCAGAGGTAAAGGTGGAATAAATTTCATCCAAGTTAATTTCCCGCTTCTATCTTAGATTAGATACATCATCACTATCATCAGATGATATCGCAGGTAATGGCTAACTTGTCATAGACCAAATAAAAAGATTTTGAAGTAAGCGAAATCGAGTAAGCGTACGAACAGTAGGTAGCAGATCGCAGGTGAAATTTGGAGTGTTACACCCGCGTACTTCGGAAAACACATTAACTCTACGATTAAACGTTGTTTAACATTATCACTCTAAAGCCCACCAAGTCACATTAGAGCAGTGTTGTGGGTCTAAGCTCAATATCCCCTTTCCTATAGGGAGGTAGATCGGGCCTTAAGAAGGCTGATTTTTTTATTTTTATTTTTTTTTCTTATTCTTTACAAGTTAGCCCTTGACTACAATCACACCTGATGGTAAGTGATGATGCAGTCTAAGATGGAAGCGGGCTAACTTGTTAGGAGGAGGATGAAAATCCACACCCCTTTCGGTTTCTACACGACATCGTACCGGAACGCTAAATCGCTTGGCGGTACGTCTTTGTCGGTAGAGTGGTAACTAGCCACGGCCGAAGCCTCCCACCAGCCAAAATAATAATAAAAAATGATAATTATTATAATGTTGAATCGGTCTTACTATGCTAGCCACTCACCATCCAATAAGCCCACATGCCTACAGCGCTGACGGCAAGACATCCGATAAAACTGATCGTGTGTTGGTCGCTTAGACCAAATAACCTTTTCTTGGACTTGTATTGCACTCAAATTCGCGCTACAGATTTTTTGTTCAAAAAAATATTAGCTATAATTTTTTTTACTTAATGCTAGCCACCCACCATCCCATAAACGTATAGTAGCGCTACAGATATGTGCGCTTATGGGGTGGTGGGTAGTTGGTATAAAAAATATAGCTAATAGGTATTTCTTTTTTTTACAAAAAAATGGGTGGCGCTAAAATGGACCTACGTTAAACCCTTTAAATAAAAGTGATGTAAAACCAAAAATAGATTCATTCTCAAAAAGAAACAATCCGTTCCAGTTTGTCGTGAAATATATAAAAACGAAGCTTTTCTTTCCCATACAAAATGTATATTTTAAATAAATAATATTCTCTCGCACGAGTGTGGCGCATTTTAAATGGGATGTACAAGTAATTGGTGCTTGGATCCTCGTTACGCAGAAATCCTTTGTTACAGCACCTGTGATGAAACCGCCGTACGGAGCTTTGTGGATGCGCGGTATAATGTACCGACGATATGAAATTACTTTTATACTCTCAATGAAAGATGCGATACAATTCTATTTAAATAGAACTAGATCGAGATGCAAGAAAACTGTCATTTTATATTTTTATGCCGCTCTCTATCACGGATTTTTTGGAATGTACAGAATAAGCCATTAAAAATATTTCCAGCTCGATTAATTTTTTTATTAAATTTTCTTATTAAAGTTGTTTGTAAAAACCAGCACTTATAAATATTACGGTTATTGTAGTACAACCAACACCTAACATATTCTAACAATCATAACTTTTTTATGGAAAAACATTTTTTGTGCGAAACTGGAAGAACTTCGGAAAGTCCCAAAAATACAATAATTGATATTTAAACTACTGATATAAACGGTACATTCATTATTAATGTACCGTTTATATCACTAGTTTAAAAATCTAAACGCACTTGTCTTGTCACATTACATGTTAACATAAGTATATAAATAAGAAGTAAATGAAATAAGTGGTTAAAGCAGACCACGGTCCACGAAAACTGCCTTTGACTTCAAATAAGTCTGGTCGTTGTTGGCAATTTGAACTTAGGACACTGACTCGCCTGCGCGGCCTACACGAAAAAAAGGAATGTTGTTGACTTTGGGGTTAGACAATTTGTTTTTATGTAGTGGCTAAATTGAACAAGTCTGCTTAATACATTGGGCACTCCTTTTATTACTTCTATAAGCAAAGCTAAACCCTCGGCATAATATAGAGAATAGAAAACATAAATGAAATGTGATATAATTTGTTGCAGGCGGTCATAAACAGCACCATCACAGCGAACATGACGTTCACGAAGACGTCGCAGAAGTTCGGGCAGTGGAGCGACGTGCGCGCTAACACGGTGTACGGGCTGGGCTTCGCGTCCGAGGCCGAGCTGGGGAAGGTAACGTCGGAGTCTTATCGTTTGTTGCAAGTAGTCACAAACATAAACAGCACCATCACAGCGAACATGACGTTCACGAAGACGTCGCAGAAGTTCGGGCAGTGGAGCGACGTGCGCGCCAACACGGTGTACGGGCTGGGCTTCGCGTCCGAGGCCGAGCTGGGGAAGGTAACGTCGGAGTCTTATCGTTTGTTGCAAGTAGTCACAAACATAAACAGCACCATCACATTGAACATGACGTTCACGAAGACGTCGCAGAAGTTCGGGCAGTGGAGCGACGTGCGCGCCAACACGGTGTACGGGCTGGGCTTCGCGTCCGAGGCCGAGCTGGGGAAGGTAACGTCGGAGTCTTATCGTTTGTTGCAAGTAGTCACAAACATAAACAGCACCATCACAGCGAACATGACGTTCACGAAGACGTCGCAGAAGTTCGGGCAGTGGAGCGACGTGCGCGCCAACACGGTGTACGGGCTGGGCTTCGCGTCCGAGGCCGAGCTGGGGAAGGTAACGTCGGAGTCTTATCGTTTGTTGCAAGTAGTCACAAACATAAACAGCACCATCAGAGCGAACATGACGTTCACGAAGACGTCGCAAAAGTTCGGGCAGTGAAGCGACGTGCGCGCCAACACGGTGTACGGGCTGGGCTTCGCGTCTGAGGCCGAGCTGGGGAAGGTAACGTCGGAGTCTTTAGCTGAAGAAACGAAGAGATTGACGTGTCAACGTCTCTTGAAAATGCTCCGGTGTCAGAGAGTGTTGTGTTGTGTGTTGTGAGCCTAGTGTATTCGTGTGGTGTTATTTGTAGGATTTGTTAAGTCAAGTGTTTTAATTTTCGTGGAAAATAGATAAATGACAAACTAGATTCGGTTGGAATGGCGAACCTGCACTGGAAAACACAGTGATGGCTGACCCCTCACTAAAGACCGATGATATCAAACAGGTTATAGGAAATTGTTGGAAGCAGGCAATTCAGAGTGATAGCATCCAACCGTTTATCCAACTTCAATGGTTGATACAAGATGATATTTAAGATGACACGCACATGCCCAGAAAATGCCCTTTCATTTTTATCCTGTTATTTAAATTGTAGGCAACATAAGCTGGAGCATTCCACCTGTCAGCTGTTCAGATTAGGAACGTTTAAGCATTTGGTGCGGCTTGCCAAGATGTCAACCGCGTGATGATGATTGGAATTCCTGAGAAAGTATATCTGATAAGAAACCGTTTAACATGTGACATTGCAACGACGGTGCAAAGTTTGTAATTTCGTCAGCACCATAGATTCATTGCCAAAATGATCTATCTAACTTCCGCAAAATAGGATCTTCTTCTATTGAGTGTGCTTATTTCGTTGGGCAGTTCATTGAGAAGTTCCAAGAGGTGAAAGAGGCGATCCAAGCGCAGCAGTGCGGCGCGACGGCCAAGAGTAGCAACGGGTCGGGCGCGGCCACACCCGTCGCGTCCGCCACCGCCAGCCCGCTGCTGGCGGCGCGCGCGCCCGCCGCCGACGAGCCGCCCGCGCTCTCGCCCGCGCAGGTATGCTCCGCCCCAGACCAATTATAGAAAGACCTGTATCGCACTCATAGTCACGAACAAAATTGTCTGTCATTTTCTGAAGAAAACGATCTTAGATTTGGTATATATCTTAAACTAAACCAGAAGTTTTTGCTCGTTTTTTACACAATTTAATTACACAAAAAGGTATTTTTACGGAGCTCTTTAACCAACGAACACGATTACAACTATTTAACATCGATACTATAGAGACAGTTTCTATAATCGCATTAGATCGTTGATCATATACTTTGACAGAAAAGTAACGTCTAGCGAGGCAGGTCCTATACAATAATTGGTCTGAGTCCGCGCTACACGGGCTACGCTCCACTTAGCGATCTGCAGTGTTATTATGTAACTCTGTGTACCATTCAAGTAATCAGTCATTACATCGTTTTTCATCGTATTTTCGTTTTTGTAATCATCTAATTTTGTGTTTTCAACGAAATGACACAATAAACGTCATTTTACGTAAAGTAACATTAGTCTAGTAGTGGTATTAGCAGGTAGTAACGTTATTTTAACGAAAAACTGATATTTACGTAATTTTGTTGAAATTATCATGTTAGACGATAGTTAAAACAAAAGATCATTGCCACTTGATGTTAAATGACACGTTCAAGGTAATTTCCTAGAAATAACTATATTATATAATCACACAAAAGAGAAAATACGACAAAAATCGGTGTAGTGACTCATTGTTTGAATGGTACACTGAGATACATAATAAGGCCGCAGAACCATTGATTCACTGACCGCATCACTGGCCACGTCATTGACCACGTCACTGACCACGTCAATAATGCTCACGAAAGGTCTACAACGACCCATCTCAAGAGGTGCATCGGCGTGCTCATTTATCGTATTACGAGTACGAGTACTACTATTCTGTAGACGTTCAGAATGTCGTTAAAAAAATTAGATCAAATTCTACAAATCAACGAGTATGTTCTGAATGAGATCCGGCAGTTGTAACACAAAATCCCAATACGTTACTTCAGTTTCCGGTTTTCAACCTATTTTCGTATTTAAAGTTTTAAGCCTATTAGAGAAGAGTTTTTCGTTTTTATTTTTATTTTTAGTTTAGAAACATTAAATTATTATTAAAAATATTTTAATGGTAATTAAAAATATATATGATAACAAATAATAAACTATAATTTTTTACTAATGATTCATTGTGTTTGGCAATATTTTTACAAAGGGAATTTAATTTTTTTTTGATATTAGTTAACAAAAACGCTCCATTATCCTTTTCACTTTAGTTTATGACTGTGTGGTGAGGTTGAGGCGGCATGTAGTGTCAATTAAACACGTCTGACTGCGTTGAAAGAACTTTATTGACTGGTTAACAAAATGGCTATTCATTACGATACATACAGTACATACATACAAGTGCAACGAGTAAAACTGTGGTCGTGAGCGTGATCGTTGGAATCGCTAAGTTGAACGTAGCCATGATAGTCACATACCCACACCACACACTTCTATTCCGTTGAATTATTATCATTCATTGAATATTTTATCAGCAAGTAATATTGTTGCAGCCTAAATCAGAAAACGATGAGTTGATGGTTCACCAGCGCGCGCACTCCGTCTCCTCCACACTACAGGTGCGTTAAATGTTGAAATTACTAACTATGACGTATGTTATCAAGTAACATACGACATAGTTAGTTATTTGAATAATAGTATACGAAATTAGTAGTTATGAAAATAGATATATATAAAAATACGAAAATAGTAGTAAATATAATACAAAATAATTAGTCATAAAAAAATTAAATGATAAAAAAGCTTAGTACTAGATAGTGTAAAATGGTGGTAAACAAAAAAAACCTTGGCTGAGTTTAAGTTATCGACTAATAAATGTCATAAATTAAATTATGACATAACTTGACATTTCAAAAGTGTAAAATAAGCCTAAGTAAACTCAGCCTATTTGACATACCTAAATTAATTGTGAATGTGAATTTAAATTTGAATATACAAAATTGAAGTTCTATGTTACAAATGTCATCTGGTGCCTACTGACAATCCTGCGTGGATATCATACAGTAGGTTGATGATATTTCTCACTTGATTTGATGTTTATTTTAATAGGTTGTTAATAAAGACCAAATTAGTGAATAGGCCAACTGGCCCTGTTTAGGGCCATTTAAATAGGCTAATAATGATGATGAGGAACGAAAAGGAAAAAGTATCAAAATATTTAGACCTTGCTCACGAGATTACCGCCATGTGGAATGTTGAGTCAACTATTATTGTTCCAATTGTAGTTTCAGTCAACGGTCTTATAGCGAAAAGCTTTGACCAACACTTTAAGAAGCTTTCGCTTAACTTTTGGATCAAGGATCGAATACAGAAAGCAGTGATTCTTGAGACGGCGCGTATTGTGAGGAGGTTCCTCACTCTGGAGCCCTGACCACCGATTGCTTGGGCACTCAAATGTCCCGCAGCGGGACGGTTTTTTTTTTATAAATTTTTTAATAGTGTTTTGTGTGTATCGTTTAAGATATTAAATATCACGTGTATTTAACGGTGAAGGAAAACATCGGGAGGAAACCTGCATACCAGAGAATTTTCTTAATTCTTTGCGTGTGAAGTCTGCCAAACCGCTTTGGGCCAGCGTGGTAAACTATTGGCCTAACCCCTGTCATTCTGAGAGGAGACTCGAGCTCAGCAGTGAGCCGAATATGGGTTGATAACGTGAATAGTGTTTTGTATTATATTTTTATTAACATTGTTGAAAATTAAAAAAAAGGGCAAATAAAGAAATGAGAGACAAAAAAAATTATAAGGCTAACTTAGCTGTAATCCCCAGGGCGGGGGCTACGCCACAGTGGGGCGCGCGCCCCGCGGCCCGCTGGCGTCGGCCGGGGCGCCGCCCGACGCGTCCAACGCCGACTCCACGGAACAGCAGCTGCGGTACGAGAACGACCGGCTCAAACTGGCACTGGCACAGAGGTAAGTGATTAATTATCGGAGGATACAGTTTACTGTTGCAATCAATGATAATTTTATACTATAGATCGGTTACATCCCTACAAAATCACCGCAGAAAGCGATCCGAATAATACGGCTACAAAACTGAGCGCACACATGCACAATTTAGTCTTTAATTCCATTATTTATTTATGAAAGAAAGAAAGAAAATTATTTTATTTGGACACACACACACATAATACATATATAGTTATTACACTTTCTGATAGGTATAATTTGTATGTATTTTTGCCGGTCTCTTCTCAGTAGACCTGCCTTCTGAACCGGTAGTAGAATCTTTACAAATAGTCAACTGACGTGTCAAAAGTGCTTGTAAAATGAGCCTACTTGAAATAATTGTTTTTTTTTGAAAAACCAATTACTTCAAGTAATATGATATTGATCACAACTAACATTGATATGTGAAAATTTCCTTTTTGATCGCATCAATTTTCTTGACCTAGTAACACATCTAACAGTATTTAACATCATTGGTTGCAATTACATAACTATAATCTTCATCCAAAATTTAATTACACCATTGGATAGCTGAAGGATCAAAGATAGTTTTTTTTATCACTTGTTTACGTTGAATATCCTAATTATTAAGTTGAAGTAACTGTCTCGTTGGTGTCACCTTATTACTGGCGTCTTTGGTGTAATTTACTACTTGGTCTAACTCAATTGGCCCTATCTGCCTACTTGGTCTGACTAGTTTAGAAACCTTACGTGACCCTATATCATGAGCTTGTTACAACTGCTTGCACTACACGTCAGAGGCCTATACTGTGCAATGTCAGACTGAGCTAAAAAGGAGATGGTCCAAAATTGTACGGAGCCCAGGATCAGTCATTGTACCCTGGCGGAAATAAAAGAAAATATTTTTTTTTACCTATTTTTGATTATACAAATCTACGAATTAACTTTAATTCTTTCGAAATAATATTCATTCTCTCCCAAAAAATGCAACACTAATATGGGTAACAATGGCCGATTAATGACGTTTTCAATACAGTAGTCGATTTGACGTTTGCTGTCATTTGTCATGTCATAATTGCTTTAAGGGCGCCATCTTGATGTATCTCACAAACATGGGTTTTAATTTTATTTATTTCTTTTTATTTAGTTACATTTATTCACCTATTTAGATTTAAATAAAATCCTTGTATTTTTTAAATTTTAATGATACGGGGTACAAGAGTAGACCTGAAATGGACCAGCTCCTTTGACGCATACTTTACTAAATGGGATGTGGAATACGACTGTATATGACCAGCTATGTTCATTAAAATCAATATTAGTAAAATGTATTCACGGAAACAACGTTTCAAACATAAAAAGTTTAATTCATGTTTTTGTACAATTCTTAACAACTAAACAAGGTAACAAACAACAAGGTACAGTCTCATCGAATTAAAGAAAAACAACAATTCTTCTTATTTAAAGCAAAGTTACTTAATAAATACTCACAAGAATTACTCACTTTCATGCATACAAAATACTTAAAATATAAATGAGTCTACTTAGTAAGTAATATACAGATATGAGTAAAGAATTTATTTCCTTTTTTTTAAATTAAAAATGTGATTACATACATATTCTATATTTGTCACTAATTTTGAAAATTAGCGAGCTCATAAAATTTATTTATCACTTCAATTTGTGAATATAAAATACATACGACCTTATTAATTATCGTAATATATTTAGAAAATTGTAATATGCCACCTTTTAATGTTAAGCCAACATAGGCTAATACATATTTTAACTCTAAAATTCTATCAATATTTATTAACAGGAGCTATGTATTAGCATATTTGTTTATCATTTAAAGGTAACACAATGTTTAATACTGAATTGAATAGTTATTTAACCGTAGTGGAAAACTGTTTAAGAAATCATCAGTTAATTTGGCATCGATTTGGTTGCACACAAAACAATAAAAGTAAAAACATTACCCTCCTTCTGACGCAGTCGGGTAATAAAATAAAATGCTTGAGTTACACAAATCCTGAGACACAAACATTATGAAATACTATGAAATATGCAAAACAAAATAATCAACAAAGGCGTACGTAAAACTATAAAAGCTTGGAGTACCTACGCACGCATTTTTACTCCAATATCGTTAAATCTGTTTTGCTCTACTTTATCCCGGAATATCAGCCTTTGTTTTATATTATTTTATTAGTTTTGTATACAACCAAATTACCAGAAAATAGTTATCCGAATCAGTGTTCGTAGTTACCGACAATTGGTACGAATCCGTCATCTCCCTGATACTCGTGTTGGTAAGTCTCGTATACTGGTTTGGCCACTTTGTATTCCTGGTAAACTGGTCTTGCCACTTTGTATTCCTCGTATACAGGTTTTGCCACTTTGTATTCCTCGTGTTCCTCCTTGGGTGTGCCGATTTTGTGGACGACAGCGTTGAAGCCATTCTTGTCGTCGGCTTCGTATTCGACCACGCGTTTTGTTCCGTCAGTCTCAACTAGGGTGTATGTGCCTGAAAATTTTGGGATTGTACGATTTTATGAGAGTCCGTTAAATTATTCCGAAAATATAAATCAAATTTTCTTCTTCATTCAATGAAAATATTTGATTATTTTGAATCGTTATGACAATATATTTAAGAATTAGTTCATCATCATCATATCAGCCGATGGACGTCCACTGCAGGACATAGGCCTTTTGTAGGGACTTCCAAACATCACGATACTGAGCCATCTGCATCCAGCTAATCCCTGCGATTCGCTTGATGTCGTCAGTCCACCTGGTGGGGGGTCGGCCAACACTGCGCTTACTAGTGCGGGGTCACCATTCCAGCACTTTGGGACCCCAACGTCCATCGGCTCTTCGAACTATGTGCCCCGCCCATTGCCACTTCAGCTTCGCAACTCGTTGAGCTATGTCTGTGACTTTGGTTCTTCTGCGGATCTCCTCATTTCTGATTCGATCACGCAGAGATACTCCTAACATAGCTAGTTCCATCGCCCGCTGTGTGACTCTGAGCCTTCTTATCAGGCCCATAGTTAGCGACCAAGTCTCGGAACCATAGGTCATCACTGGCAACACGCACTGTTCGAAGACTTTTGTCTTCAGGCACTGAGGAATTTCGGACGAAAAGATGTCGCGAAGTTTCCCGAATGCAGCCCAGCCGAGTTGGATTCGACGGTTCACCTCTTTCTCGAAATTGGACCTACCTAACTGGATCATATGTCCTAGGTATATGTATCAACGATCAATTCTAAATCAATCTATACTATCTATACTAATATTATAAAGAGGTAAAGTTTGTAAGTTTGTAAGTTTGTCACATTTTTTAAATGGGGTAATCTTCGGAACTACTGGTCTGATTTTAAAAATTCTTTCACCAGTAGAATGCTACATTATCGGGGAGTGCTATAGGCTATATTTTATATTGGTATCATATATATTAGCCGAGTTATCACAGTTTTTGTCATACAGGTCGGACTGAAAATCCTCTTAAACAGACTTATTCGCATGCGCTGCCTTAACTATTGTGTAAAATTGAAATTAATGTATGGAGACTTTATGTATCTTTAAAAGTTCCACAAAAAAGTCCGCGACACCATATATCTATCTTCTATATATTAGCAGATATAGTACCTTTTGTGTGTTAAAAATTATTAATTTTATATACTTAGGTTTACGTCATTATTTATACAACTAAACTTTAATCCTTATTAAAATAAATTATTTAATAATCACAAGGATATTATGGAGATAAGATTTGCCCTTTACAGTATGTTAATTACTTAAATAGTTTCGGAGATAATACAAAATTTCTAAAAGACGCAGAAATTCCGCTATAAGACGCCCGGCGCTTTCATTTACGTAGTTCCCGTTCCCGTGTGAATATGGGGATCAAACATAGCCTATGACACTCGCAAATAACGTAGCTTTCTATTGGTAAAACAATTTTCCAAATCGGTCCAGTAGATCCAGAGATTACCTCCTACAACCACACGAACTTTACCTCTTTATATTATTAGCATAGAAGTCTCTATTTCTCTTGGTCATACCACCACTCTCGAAGGACTGGACCGATTTTGCTAAGGGTAGGAGTAAGATAGAGAAGTTACAGGGTAGGGTAGGGTACGGGTAGGGAAGCGTAGGGGTAGTGTAGGGGTAGGGTAGGTTTAGGGCCGAGTTTAGGGTAGTGGTAGGGTAGGGGTAGAGGTAGGGTAGTGGTAGGGTAGAGGTACGTGTAGGATAGGGAAGTGGTAGGGTAGGGTAGGGGTAGAGGTAGGGTAGTGGTAGGGTAGAGGTACGGGTAGGATAGGGAAGTGGTAGGGTAGGGGTAGGATAGGCGTGAGATTGGGGTACGTCTGCGATAGGGGTAGGAAAGGGACAGGGTACGGGGAGGGTAGGGGTAGGATGGGGTAGGGTAGGGGTAGGGTAGGGGTAGGGTAGATGTAGGGGTTGGGTAGGGTAGGGTTAGGGTAGTGGTACGGTAGGGGTAGGATAGGGTAGGGGTAGGGTAGGGTAGGGGTAGGGTAGGGTAGGGGTAGGGTAGGTAGGGGTAGGGTAGGGTAGGGGTAGGGTAGGGTAGGGGTAGTAGTAAAGTTGACATCGAAATTTACGCGGACGAAGTCGCGGGCGTCCGCTAGTAGTTTATATTTGAACTCCTTGTGCTACATGTTTCCTGATTCTTTTGTCTCGTAAAAGTATATTCACAGGTGTCAGGAAATCAAAAAGTTTTTTTTACCTTTAACTTTGTCACCGTCTCTGGTCTCCCAATGTTCCTTGTCATCGCCAGTGTGAGGGTCCTTGACGGAGTAGTCGAAAGAGTATTTTGGATGCGCCTGTAAATTAACATCAGTAGTATTTAAATTAAAAAAAGATCTACGGTTGAGTTCTTATAGGTTAAGTAATGTCGTAGGTCTTCAATTAGCCAAGATATGATTGACTTGAGCAACTTATGTTGTGCTATTTTCTCCTATGATTACAGATCTATGGTATAAACATATAAATGGGCGACAATATCTAATATATAAAATTCTCGTGTCGCGGTGTTCGAACTTGAACTCCTCCGAAACGGCTCGACCGATTTTGATGAAATTTTTTGTGCATATTTAGTAGGTCTGAGAATCGGCCAACATCTATTTTTCAAACCCCTAAATCCTAGGATAGGGTAGTGGTAGGGTAGGGGTATGGTATAGGGATAGGGTAGGGGTAGGGTAGCGGTAGGGTAGGGGTAGGGTAGGGGTAGGGTAGGGGTAGGGTAGGGGTAGGGTAGGGGTAGGGTAGGGGTAGGGTTAGGGTAGGGGTAGGGTAGGGTAGTGGTAGGGTAGGTTTATGGTATAGGGATAGGGTAGGGGTAGGGTAGTGGTAAGGTAGTTGTAGGGTAGGGTAGGGTAGGGGTAGAGTAGAGGTAGGGTAGGGGTAGGGTAGGGGTAGGGGTAGGAGTATGGTAGTGTAAGGCAGGGATAGGGAAGAAGTGCAAATAAATAAATTAATAAGTCAAAGCGAAGCTTGAGCGAGTCCGCTAGTCTAATATATAAAAATCTCGTGTTATAGTGTCATTTCTCCTAAATGTCCCTGAGGGATAGAAAAAATAATAACTTCTTCCTGTGCGAAGTTGAATGCAAAAGCTACTTATAAATGATTGCAGATATTTTAAACTTTTTTAATTTAATTAATCTTTGGCATTGGTTTTAATAACATTAGTACAAGATGGAGGCAATGTTATCAAAAGGCTTTCCCTTTGACCGTTCCAAAAGAGGTCATTCATAACAAAGTTAAATAGAGGACTCCGACCCAAAACGTGGAAAATAATTACCTATTTCAAAATGCCGTGGGCCATTGTGACTTTGTCTCTAGTATTAAATGTTAAAGTAGGTACTTATTAATATTCTTCCATATTAGTATTAAAAATACGAACTCTGTTTGTTTCTTACGTATCAACTCCTGTACCGCTAAACCAATTTTGATCACTTTTTGAAATTTAACATTGTACAGTCTTTGAATTTCTGTCGAATCTAAGAATGATGTTTTTATAACTCGAAAGTATGAGCTTCGATTTTTTTTTAAAGAATAATTGTCATATCTTTTAAATATGACCAATATTTCCATTCCTATGGGATCGAATCACCATCCCTCGGTGATAAGTTCGACTGCTCTTACCGTTGAGCTATTGAGGCTATTTATCTCATTTATATCGCTCTCTATCAGTAGTATCGTGTTAGACAGAGATGACAGAGACAATATCGCTTGGATCCTTCATTATTTTCATGGATAATAGCAGAATAAATCAATTATTAACTATGGAAAGTAAAACGTAGCTCACGTGATAGTCCAAATCGTATTCCTCGCTGTGTTGTTCCACGGACGCCTGGTGGTGGATGGGCTTGTGGTACCCTTCGTAGCCGTCCAGGCTGTAACCCTCGTACTGAGCCAGCGCTGATGCCACCAGGAGGAGCAGCGGTATACAATTCTGGAATGAGGATTTTGGGGTTATGAATTTTGAGTTATGGGCGGTTATTTAAATCGCGAGAAGTCATGACACGGTGACTCCTTAGGTGTTGCATATTTTTTTTTGCGGTGGTAAATACTTATAGCCCATTTATCCCTTTTACCAAACTACATTATGAGTTCATAAGTTGTGGAGGTAATCAACAACATACTAGGAGGTATGCTCTAATACGCTCATCTGCCGCGCTTGAGTAAATCTAAATACCCTCTTTTCGGTTTTTACACTGTACTTTCAAGATAGGCCATGCAGGAATATTTCAATAAAGTTTTAAAATTATTTTAAGGATTTTTTGTTTTGTTTTATGTATGTAATTACTCTTTGTGTTATAATTATTCAATCATAAAATTTATTTATATTTCTGTTTGGTGCTTCAGAATATATTAAAACAACTTTATTAAAAAAAATCGATATACGTTTGTTATACTCGTATTTCATGCTTAAACTGCTGATCTATTTTTCTCTTTGTCTGTTCTCACTTTGTTTTTCAGTTTTTAAAGGTAGATTAAGTTTAGTTTGTAGTTCTTACTGACATTATTATAGGGGTTTTGTGTGATGGACTAGACTAGATTAGGCTCAGGCCAATAACATAAAAATATATTATTAAAAAACCGATTCTCATGCAGGCAGAACTATTTTTAGCTTAGCTTTACTGTGGGAAAATCCGCGAGCTTAAGTTTTTCACATTTTCCACGTCAACTCAGAAATGATAATATAATCAAACTTCCTTTATTAGAAAAGTTGAGTGATCAACCCGCCTTTGATGTTGTTTAGCGTTAGCGTCGGAGGCGATGATAAACTTATTGGCTTAGTATGAAGTCTGAACTTTCTTTTTTGTAATTTATCATCATTTTTCTATGAAATATTGCTTTCTTCTTGAAAAACCGCCGAATGGGAACGTTATTTTAAGGCGAGCAGATGCTCGTTACTTTGTTGTGTGTTTGGTATGATAGTGTATAAAATTCCGAAAACAAATATGGAACCATGGATGTTTCTGGGATGAAAAGTAGCCTCTGTGTTAATCCAGAATAAATTCTATTTCCATTCCAAAGGAGATAGTCCATTTCAGGTCCATTCTTGTACCCCGTATCATTAAAATTTAAAAAATACAAGGATATTTTCGAGTTATATCAAGATGGCGCCCATAAAGCAACTATAACATGACAATTGACAGCAAACGTCAAATCGACTACTGCATTGAAAACGTCACCTAGCCTAAAAATATTTCCGCCAGGGTACAATGACTGGTCCTGGGCTCCATACAATTTTGGACAATTTGGACCATCTCCTTTCAGCCAAATCGCTTCAATAGTAGCGGCGTTAAAGAGTAACAAACATACATCCATAAAAACTTTCGCATTTATAATATTAGTAGGATAGGACTAGTTAGGGTGGATGAAGGTATTCTTTGCTCTTTACATAAAAGCGAATGAGAAGTTTATAATTATTATAATGGTATCTGAAAAAGTTATATATTTTTTTTATAGTAGGTACTCGTAATAACTACTACTGAATAACCGCGATTCCGTTTATCGTGAAATTTCGCCTTAACAATAGTGAGATTTGATGAAACAAGCAGATGGATAGATTCTTATGTTAAGTGGAAAACTTTCGCATATATAACGATATTCTCAATTAAATTGTTACGGTTGTAACGTAAAATAATGCTTTTCACATAAAATACCGAGTACATTATACTAGACTATATTTTTGACGGCCTCCGTGGCGCGTTGGTATGCGCGGTGGATTTACGATGTCCTGGGTTCGATCCCCAGCTGGGCCGATTGAGATTTTCTTAATTGGTCCAGTCTGGCTGGTGGGAGGCTTCGGCCGTGGCTAGTTACCACCCCATCGACAAAGATTTGGCGTTCCGGTACGATGTCGTGTAGAAACCGAAAGGGGTGTGGATTTTCATCCTACTCCTAACAAGTTAGCCCGCTTCCATTTTAGATTGCATCATCACTTACCATCAGGTGAGATTGTAGTCAAGGGCTAACTTGTAAAGAGTAAAAAAAAAAAAAAGATTTTGCTTCTGCCTGGTGAGTATGGAAGTGTGTAGGCACGGTTAGCGGGCGTATGCCATAAATTACGCGCTATTAAAACGAGCGCTTTGCAAACGCGGAAAGATAACGTCACGTACACGAATAGGCAATGAAAAGGAAAGTGCCGTTTCTGTGCGCGTCCGACGTTCCTCGTCATATTTCAGTATTGGGAAATTGTGCGCGCTGCTTTCCACGATCCGTATATTCTATGTACACGAAGAAAAATAAAAACGGTATTGTAGACAAAATTCAAAACAAATGAAATAAGACACAATGAATATTTTAGAAAAGTAGCAAGCCAAGGCGGCCTTATTTCTTTAAACAATCTCTCTGTAATAGACAACCCCTGACAGGACCTGCGGGGAAAGAGCGGGATTGTGCAACCCGTTCCGAAAAAAATTGTTGAGTAGAGTTAATTTGTTGATGATCATCATTATCAACCTATATTCGACTGCTGAGCTCGAGTCTCCTCTCAGAATGAGAGGGGTTGGACCAATAGTCCACCACGGTGGCCCAATGCGGATTCGCAGACGCAGAAAATTAAGAAAATTCTCTGGTATGCAGGTTTCCTCACGTTTTTTTTCCGTTACCGTTTGAAACACGTGATACCTATTTAGTTTTTTGAAATGCACACAACTGAAAAGTTGAAGGTTCATGTCCCGGACCGGATTCGAACCCATACCCTCCGGAATCGGAGGCAGAGATCAAATCTACTGGACTATCACGGCTATATTTGTTGATGATCAGATGAAACTATTACCAACTAGCAGTCGCTCGTGAATTTGGTCGCCAGAAAATCGATCTGAACTCTCATTGTACGTGAAAATATTTTTAGAAAATAGAACCTAACCTATTTATTATAATCTGCCTAAACTATCCTCAAGAGATTGATATTATATGCCATCGCGGATTGTTACCGTTTTTGTAGATCTGTAAAAGACTAATACCCTGCCAAGCATTGTTGTGTTACGAGTATATAGGCGAATAGATTTATCTCATCAATCGTCATAATTTTTTGAATTGATTTATGTAAAACCTTGAACAAATTATAAACCCAAACCTTCCTCAAGAATCAGTCCATCGATTAATGAAAACCGCATGTTCAGTGGTCTGAGTTTATCGCAAAAAAACGCGACGGAGGACTTTCTTTTTTAATATTGCATAGATACTATTGACAATATGCCATAAATGCTCTTGATATGAAAAATTCCCACAATTTGTATTTCACAAGGCAATAAGGTATATATAACTATATAACTTTGCTAACTTTAAAAAAATCCCAATTGTCTAACTTAGCCTTTAACTCTCTTATTGTACAGTCTTTATTACGACGCTGTCATGTCACCTTACACGGGGTTATGTCATAACATTTTGCGCATCACTTTTCTAACAACCAAACTTTCGACGCGATCAAGTGCGAAAACTATCGCAAGTCATATCAGGTAATTGTTGCTCGGTCATACACGATTTGAAAGTTTCTCAGGTGTCAGTCTGTCAGTTTTTTCTGATTTGAGATTAGGAGGAGCTGACGTATTCGCCGACTTCTTTATACGGGGTGTCCCGTAATTAATGGATAAAACGCAAATAATAAATACAACACCTAATTATCTATTAATTACGGGACACCTGTAGATCTATTCTTATGTATTTTACCATTTTTATGTATTTCGCCGTATTAGAATTTAGACTTTCGAGGAGTCTGACAGTAGAGCAAGTCATATTATACTGAATCTCATTTTCATATTGAGATTTTCACAATATATAAAACACCATATTTTGTGACTTTTCCGGTATAATTTGTGGGAGTGACACTATATATCTAGCATTACTACTTAAGCATCCGGGATTTTATTTATTTTTTATGAGACTTGAAAATAATGTCAAAAATGTAAGTAAAAAGTAGTAATTTTTATGTATTTTTTCAAGGAATATTTGAATATCTTTTTGATATGAACAATATTCTCGTTTCCCTTCAATAAGTAACATTATGAATGCGTACGACAATAATCCTACGGGTAGGGTTTTAAACCCATAATCTCTGAGGTGTAGAGGCTGGACCGATATTATGTGCCTTGTTTGGTGTTGTGTCCCGTATGTACTCGTATGTCTGTTTGTATGGGTATGATTTCTCAAAAACTTTTGATCCGATTGGAATGAGGTTAACTTTTTTAATGATCATTTACAGCGTTACGACCGGTCCTTAGCTGTTTTTGTGCGTCATTTTCACGTTCCAGGCATGACGTCCGGACGTATGCTCTCTCCCAATCGGTTTACAATTTAAGGAGGAGACCTGGAACTGGTGCCAGGGACTAAATAGTTGCGGAGTAAAATGTTAGCTTGGTTTGGACCTTTAATGCTGCTGTTAAGGGGGTAATTTAGTCTAATATTCCACGAATAACCTGAACCAGAATACCGAATACCGATAGCAATCATAAGACTACGGTCGCGTGTTGTGGGAGCGATGGATTGTCACGCGGAACGTTTTCACTCTTT
Organism: Bicyclus anynana; assembly: GCF_947172395.1. Classification (NCBI taxonomy): domain Eukaryota; kingdom Metazoa; phylum Arthropoda; class Insecta; order Lepidoptera; family Nymphalidae; genus Bicyclus; species Bicyclus anynana. The sequence goes on from NC_069084.1 coordinate 1,820,951, forward strand.
CCACCTATTAACTTTATAAATTATATTCATTATATTTTATTACTTTATGTAAACTTTCACGCTGATTTTTAGGGTTCCGCACAAAAGGGTAAAATCAGAATCCTTATAGAATCAGTTGACTCACGTCACGTGTCTGTCTGTTTATCTGTCACAGACAATTTGCAGCTGCTAGACCGATTCCGTAGCGGCACGAAATCAAAAAGTTCTTGGTTCAATTCCCACGTCGCGGGGTATTCACCATCTTACTTTAAACTTATTTTTATAAAAATTTGATTATCTTTCGTGAAAGCGTGACAATCAAAATCATTTTCGCATTTATAATGTTAAGTCATCATTACCAACAGAGCTTAGCTTATTATTTAACAAGTTATACCTTGACTATAATCTCACCTCATGGTAAGTGATGATGCAATCTAAGATGGAAGCGGGCAAACTTGTTAGGAGGATGAAAATCCATACCTCTATAATAGGATACCACAACTAAATTATCAACAGAGGGGATATGGAGTTTTGACTCACTACGCTGCTTCAATGCGTGTTGGCAGGTTCACTATCAGAATAATGATAAGGACCTAATGTTAAGTCATCATTACCAACACAGTTTAGCGGGCCAAGTCTTTCGCCTTACATTTTTTTTATTCTTTTACAAGTTATCCCTTGACTATAATCTCACCTGATGGTAAGTGATGATGCAATCTAGGACGGAAGCGGGCTAACTTGTTAGGAGGATGAAAATCCATACCCCTTTAGGATACCGGAACTAATAATCATCAGAGGCGATATGAAGCTTTGACCCACTACGCTAAATGCGTGTTGGCAGGTTTTGATTCCTTAACGATCACTATCAGAATCATTCCTTAACATGCGTCACGTGATAACGTTAGTGTTAAGTAAAGATTTTCAATTAATAATAACAATTCATATTAATTCCCGTCATAGCCCGGCACGTGTTATTTGTACGCCGTAATAGCCGGCCACTAGGGAGCAAGGGTTGCCACGTGACGTCTGCGACTCCGTCTGCTACAGTCGTCCCCTAGGTATCCGACGTTAGATAACTTCTTCACTACTTTGGAATGTAAAACACTAGCAGTCGTAAATTTTTACGTATGTTGAAAATTCAGCAATGTATTTTTACCAGCGTCTTTGTAATTTCAAGTAAAAGACACAAGTTTTATACCAATTTACAAACCTCAATAAGCGTATTTATAATGATGGTCCATTTCGGTTTCATATATTTTTTTACTGGATATTATTTTTAGTTCGGTTCATCGAAATTAAATTTAAATAATTATTGCACTCAAAGCGCTTCTACAAATCAGACAAAACATTATCCAATAATAACGGGACATCCTGTATGCCTATTTTTGTGTACGATTCAAAAATAATGTGTCGATTTTCATCGTTTTCGTTTCGAGTTTCTTGATGTTAATTAACGTTAAGTTTATTTGAATAATTATTAAATAATTTTGATCAATAAATTCGTAAACCTAAAATGCAACAAAAAATGCAAATGGGTTGTAAGCGCGCTTAGTTTGTATATATAATCTAAATAAATGTACTCAAAAATCCATCAGGTGTAACACGCTAAGAAATGATTTTTAGTAAATTGTGGTGTTTCACAAGAATAAAAAATATTCTAATATAACTATCTAATTTTTTGGAACTTCGTCATACATCTATTGCATAACATTTACAAAAATGAAATTTAAATAAAAATTGACATCTTTTGCTGTTCGTATTGCTTATGTATCCCGCACTAGTTTTCTTACTATTCTTCTCAGATTTTATGTTGCCATTTTTATTTTTTAATTTTGTTTTTTATTTCACAAAAATTTAAACCACAGATCACCGTCACCTCACTGTATCTCAAAAAATCTCAAAAAATTACTCACGATTAATTCCATTTTTATTGGCTATCAATAAATTATAAAAAAAAATTGGTTATACTATGTTGTCTCACCCACGAATGCAAATTATTTTATAGGTGCGTGTCCACTTATACCCAAGAAATAGTTAATTCTGGCCATCCCTTCTCTTTGGCTTGTTACCGTATGCTTACTAGTAAATATGAACTCTATTGCTGAGCAATAAGATTGAAAGTTAAATACGCTTGTCTTGCAAAATACGTCTTGGATGCGTATGGGAGTCTATTAAAGAACCTAGTTTTGTTAATGTATCTAATATTATGTACTAAGATTTTTGCTTAATATCATAATCTATCAAGGTTTATATTAATTGTGTAAGATCACTTTTTAAATGATGAGTAATAAGCAGTCCTTTGTATACATTTAAGATTTACGTAGTCGTTTAGATTACGACTTCCAAAAATGACACTAAAATATCTTGGCCTACAACTTTGTTGGTATGTGGATGGTTGCTAGCCATTGAGACATAAAACGTAGTACCTAGTAGGGCTACTACGTTTACTACTAGATGGCAGAGCTCGTCCAAGGAAGTACTGCCGTCGAGCCATGATGTGTTCCGATTTGAAGGGTTTGTTTGATATAACAGGCACACGTGGCTTCATTACTTATTCCTTTATTAAGTTAATCTGGCGCTGTACATTATTGTATACGTTACTTATTTGCCCTTCTATATCAGATGGGCCCTGATGGGCTCGTCAACTATTAGGAAATAAAGAAAAGTTAAAGATAGGTACATCTCATGCGACGACGAATTCCTTACATCTTCAAAATTAATAACTCATATTCGGCTGTCGAGCACGAGTCTCCTCTCCGAAGGATCGCTGTCGCTGGCTCAATGCGGATTGACAGACTTCAAACACCTAGAGAATTAAAAAAAATCTCAGGTATGCAGGTTTCACCGGTTGAGACAGGTGATATTTAATATCTTAAACCGAAAAGTTGGAAGTGCATGCCCCGAACCGGATTCTAACCTACGCCCTCCGAATCGAAGGCAGAGGTCATATCCACTGGGCTATCTCGTCTCTCCATCTTATTCATATTACATCTTAGTCATAGTGTAGCCAAAGCTTAAACAAAGAGATAAGGGTGGTATTGATGGAGTCACTTGCGTCCTTCTGAGCTGAGATGAGAGTAACTTTTGATGATCTCAGCAGCATACAGCATAGTTGGGAAGGCATATCTAAATTTTCTTCGAGCTAGTTACACATACCACCCACAGGAAAAGTCGTGGTGCTAAGAGTAAAGAGTAATTTTGTCAAGAATGTGATGATAGACAAAAATAATTTTATTGTACATTTTATCAGTATTTTTAGATACAAATTGTGCATAAGCTGTCCGCGTTTCCTGCTATTTGCAAATTAAGTATCAACTGTTAGAACAAGAGTGATAATGCATCTTTTGAGTGGCAAACATTATGCAAAATCTTTGACATCTATCGCACTTTCTATGTCTTGGTAATAGGCATCAATTATTGTTGTCATCGTTATTTTATTTTTATGTCATAACTTTATTTAGTTTACATAGTTCGAAGAGCCGATGAATGGTGGGGTCCCAAAGTGCTAAAATGGCGACCCCCTCACCAGGTGGACTGACGACATTAAGTAAGTCGTAGGGATTCGCTGGATGCAGGCGGCTCAGGATCGTGATGTTTTGGAAGTCCCTACAAAAGACCTATGTCCTGCAGTAGACGTCCATCGGCTTCTAAGATGATGATGATTTATTTAGTTAAATCCAAATTATAACAGATAATTATAGAGTAGGTGCTTATGTATGTTAATATGTTAGGTCTATTATGAAATTAAAACACACGGTAGCAGTGTTTCCAGTGGACAAGTTAATGAAATGAGGAAATCGCTTATAGAACTGAAATACGATGACAGTGTAACACGCGAGCGTCCGTTTTAATTAATTATTACACATGTGGGCTTGCTGATGCGCGTTAGGCTGTGATGGAAAAATTGAAGCTATACTAACTTCTAAATATGGCAAAGCTGAAGTGGCAATGTTAAGAGAGTTGAACCCAGGGTCTTAGAGTCGAAAGGAATGGCAACCCCGCGCCAGAAAGAACAGTACTAGTCCCTATCTATTTACCTTTTCATAGGCAAAGATGAAGTAACAATGGGTGGAGAGTTGACCCAGGGCCATATGGTCGCAAGGAATGGCAACTCCGCGCCAGAAAGAGCCGTATTAGTCCCTATCTATTTACCTTTTCATAGGCAAAGATGAAGTAGCAATGGGTGGAGAGTTGACCCAGGGTAGGGTCGCAAGGAATGGCAATTCAGCACCGGAAATAGCACTGCTAGGCGCTACATATTTAATTATTTACCGTTTCGTAGAAAAGCTAACGTGGAGGATAGACGCAGGGTTTGAGGATCTCAACGAATGGCAATCCCGCATCGGAAAGAGCAGTGGTCGTACTTACCTTTTTTACCGACTTCAAAAATAGGAGGAGGTTTCTCAATTCGACCGTACCTACTTATATATTTTTTTTATATATGTTTGCGGATAACTTCGAACCGATTCTAATGACTTTTTTTATTGAACATGTTCCAAGGATGGTAAAATGATAAGTAAACCAGGATCTGTGGAGGATCGAGAGGAACTTTCGAAAATTGTAGGGGCCCGTCAGTTACGTAGAGAGAACCCTCGGTTTACGAGTATTTATTCATAACTGGCTCTAATCTAAAATTGTAAAAAATTTACAAATCTTGAAAAAGTGTAAGATTGACTCGTATAGGCTTTGATTGTCATGCCTTTAATAACGCATGTGACTTGCATTATAATACATCATTACGGGCAACAGCATAATTATTGATTACATGTAATAATGATATAACACAATGGAATAAATGTAGCATAAAGAATTGCATACGCTCTGATTAGAAAAGCGATTGGATTATCTTGTCGATGGACTGCGGTAATAATTACTTTGAATGTACCTAATCATAACTTTTATTTTATAATCATTTTGTCAAATTCTTTAATAAGATAATCATTCTAGTTTTAATTATTTTTTGAGTTAGTAATAGTTTAATTACTTTTATTTTATTTTCATGAAAGATATGCTTGCGCTTGACCACAATTAGATATGCCTAATAGAAATCAGTAATGCTGTTCCAGGAGGTTGTTGGCAGGAAAATCGTAGGAATTACATGTAGCTCTTGTTTAATTTTTATTGATTTTATCCATTTAAGTTGTATTGCATAAAGTAGAATGCATTTTATTAAATTCGAATAACAATGCATGGCAAGTGACGTCATCATAAATCCAATATAGCGAACACTCAAAGATGGTGGACAGTGGTATACAATGAAAAGTATTTGCCGAAAGTAATAGAAAAATTAAAATTACGTCACACTAATTTCAAAATGGCCAATAGAATATAGTTAGTGTTTATCATTTAAACTAATTAGTAAAGATGAAAGATTTGATTCGTCAAATCCTTATCCTTGTTACGATTTTAGTTTAATTAGTTAAATAATAAAACGGTCGAAACGGAACGAATGTATTACGCAAGAGGACAATTTACTTTCGAGCCATTTCCTGACGCTGACGATGATCGTTTCCATATATCGCTATATTATTTCTGTGTGCCGGAAAATGCGCCGGCTCGTTCCTCGGTTGTCGAATTGCGGTATGATTTATTGTATTGTTTGTAGCCTAGCCACTTCGCTGGGGGTAATTCCTGTTATAATTCTTTTCTGGTCTGACCACAAATTATTTATTGATCACGATTGGAAAAGTTAGAAATTGTCTATTTATTTAGCTCAAATTGAATCCTTATTTTTATATTTTCCCACTACTAAAGCATAGTTTTTTTTGTTATTATGAGACAGGAGGACGCCCGCTTTTTCTGGGATAACAAGTATAATCTCCTCTATCCATTAGTGAAAGTCCCATTAAAATCGGTTCAGCCGTTTCAGAGATTAGCCCGGACAAAATGACAGAGAAAAATTTAATAAAGCTTGATTGTATTTCAGTATCGTGTAAATAACTAATATAAGCGCTTGTGAAAATATGGTCATTATAAAATCACAGACAGACACTTTTTTATTTATAGCTAGCAGACGGCCGCGACTTCGTATGTGTGAAGTTCTGTTATTTCACAAATCCTGCAAGATTTTTCCCAATCCCATTAAAAATGGTTCTGAGATAAGCCCGGAAAAACAGAAAGACAGACAGATTTTTTTTTGAAAAAAGCATGATTGTGTTTTTGAATCGTGTATAAATATATATAATAGCACTTAAAAAAACAGAGTTATTTACAGACACACACTTCAATTATATTTATTTATACAGGTTGTCCTAATGCATAAAACGCAAACGGTAGATACACCTCCTAATTATCTAAAACTAATTTGAATAGTTTTCCAAAGATCCCTAGGGTGACCAAGTTATATTTTTTTTTTTCGGATTTTTAAATTTTCTACCTTGAATCAGTTTTTTCAATGCTGTAGCTGCTGTAATTATGATTTTAAAGATCTGATTTTTGTTAAACACTACGAAATAAATTACCAACGTACTTTAATACTATTCTTAGAAATAATATTTTATTTGTTTTGTAGAAGAAGCTTTGAGTGCAATAATTATTTTTCTTTCATTAAGATGATACGTTTAAAAAAAATGTCCTGTAAAAAATGTATGGCATTGAAGTGTACCATAATTTTAAAAACTTTTACACTTATCGAGGTTTGTAAATTGATATAAAATTTGTGTCTTCTTTTTGTAGTTACAAAATGGATGGTAAAAAGTACGTTAGCAATTTATTTCGTAACATTTAACAAAAATCAGATCTTTAAAATTATAACTACAGCAACTACAGCTTTGAAAAAACTGATTCAAGATAGAAAAATTTGAAAAATCCAAAAAAAAAAATTTAACTTGGTCACCTTAAGGATTTTTGGAAAAATATTCAAATTAGTTTTAGATAGTTAGATGGTGTATCTATCCATTAATTATAGGTAGATATACCTACATAATGATTATGTATTGATACGCTCATGCTTAATCATCAGTTCTGGATATATTCTCTGAAATTGCTTATGCACATAAAGAGAAAATGGTATTTTTATAAAAAGCTATTTATGTTGAATAAAAATATACTTCGTATTCATATCACTTTATCTATTGCCTATACGAAATAAGTAGAGCACCTAGCGCATATAATTCGAGATGAACAGCGAACACGCAGATGCGCATAATCGATGCCGTATCACTGACTTCAAGGAATTAAAAACGTGCTCAACTTGATACGCCATTTTAGCTTTTATCACAAAGGCACAGAGTTCAATGTGGATTTGTTAAATTCATATTGCAGAATTATAGCGATTAATATTTCACGTTTAAAAGGTATCGTTTCGAGATTAATTGTCTATTTTTTTAATTGTTTCTTTCACAATACGAAATAAGTTTATTCTTTTTTATTCATATAATAAGTTTATCCTGTGAATTCACCTGATGGTTTATATTATTCGACAAATCACTAAGTTAAATTAAGTTAGTAAGTTTAATCACTTGCTTATTTAATGTCAAATGACAAAGAAAACCTTGTGAATTTCGAATGTATAAGATAAGATAATTGATATATTATTAAAATTTATTCGTAATGAATTAGAAAAATTGTAGTAATCTTCTGTCACCAAACGCATCCAGATTTGCAAAAAACACTCCTCAATCAATGGACGTTTCACTCCGACACCTGAACCTTCCTTACAAGATTTTGACATGCGAATGTTATATTGCAATATAATACGAACGAAAATATAATACGAACCTATTAGAAAACACATTTTATAAACTAATTTACACAAATAAATCGTTCAGATATCGTGTAAACGCATCATCGACGTGCGTCACATTACGCAACGATAAATTTCTCGCTTTACGATCGAAAGTGTTTCGGATGTTTTCACACACGGCGTTACGGCGTCATTGAGGCTTGCATGTTTTACACGATTTTAATTACTTATAAGGTACTTCTAATTTGGGTGATCTAGACCGTTTGATGTAGGTTTTTTTAATTCTCATGTACCACGGGTTTTTACGCTTTGGTTCTTCGAAAGCGATAATTAAGGTGCGAGATTGTTTCTAGTATTTTAAGAAATGAGAACGAATTGTGAGAACTTCAAATATATCTTCTTATATATATATCTTCCTACCCAAAAAGCTTTACCATTTAACTTGCATCCAACGGATTTTAGTACTCTTTGTTTAGAAAGTCATACAAGAGCGTCCACTGATTTTATCTACCGTTAAATTAAAAATCCGTTTGATGCGATACGTACGAGGCGAAAACGTGGACGCCTATACGTTTATGGCAGGCGTCCGCACTTTTTTGAATTTCTATACAAAGAATGCTAAAATGCGTTTGATGCAATGCGGCTTTTTTTAATTTGTCGGAAGAAACATCAGGAAACCTTCGTCTATAACATAGCACAACTTCGCATGGCATATGACTCACGGGCAGCTATATCCTTCTGATAGAAAAGCTGCCCCTCCCCTGACTTTCTGTCGCCAAAGTCTTGGTACTCTATAGTAGCCACAGTATATGTTGTCCACAGTTCAGCGAACGCCAAGAAATGGGAAGTAGAGCTGGCCACCCTGAAGAGCAACAACCTCCGACTGACCGCCGCGCTGCAGGAGAGCACCGCCAACGTGGACGAGTGGAAGAGACAACTGCACCAGTACCGGGAAGAAGTGGCTCGCGCCAGACACTACGCCACGGGGAAAGGTGAGGAGCTACTACTGCAATTGCATTCATGTCTTATGTCCAGCTCAGCTCGACAGCTCGAAGAATCGATGGACGTTGGAAGAGTCTAACCAGTACAGGGAAAAGTGGTTCGTAGAAGAGACAACCTATGGAAGGTAAGAAGCTAGTAACGCAGTTACATGTATGTCTTGTGCTACGAGTTGATACTACACCACAAGGAGAGTAAATGTTATATTAGTGATGCTACCGTGTCTCATGTGCCCAGTTAATAGTAGTTCGACGAATCGATGGGAGAGATAACTGCACCAGTATCGGGAAGAAGTGGCTCGTGCCTGACACAAAAGATAAAGAGCTAGTACTGCAGTTGCATCTATTTCTTAGGCTAGACACTACACCACGAGGAGTGGTAAGGTTATAGTAGTGGTGTTATTTTGTCGTCTCAAAAATTCAGTTATGTAGATCAACAAATCGATTGGAGAGGCAAGTGTGCACTTCCTAGTTGTCAGAATCGGGAAGAAGTGGCTCGTGCCAGAAGTGTCTGAAGTGTCTGGCTGTCCCGTGGCGTAGTGAAGAGGTAAGGTATAGTACTGTTGTTACTATGCTATCTCGTGTGCAGTTATATACAGCGAAAAATCAATGGACGTTGGTAGAGCCAACTGCCCGGTACAACCGGGAAGAAATGGTTCTTAATATAAATGTAACATAAAATTGAAAAATTTGAAAACCCCCCGAAGTCATGAAATTATTAATTAAACTCTCGAACAAGTTATTAATAATATCTATCAGTGCGCTTTAATTGAGACCACACGAGTATATTTGCCGACATTCGGTTATTCTTCCCCACTTTTAAACGGCTCAACCGATTTTCATCAAAAATGTCTAAAAAAAAAATTAAACACTCGCATACGAGTCATCTTTCATACAAAAAAACTATTTGTTATATTGAAATCGCACCACCCGGTCAGGAGCTATGGTGCCACAGACAGACAGACACGTCAAACTTATAACTCCCCTCTTTTTGCGTCGGGGGTTAAAAATAAAAGCATTTAACGGAGATGCATTTATTGCAGGCGGCGACGCCAACGAAGTGGAGCAGCTGCGACAGCGCGTGGCGCAGCTGGATGCGGAGTTGACGCAGAAGAATGAGGAGCTCGCACAAATCACCAAGTCGAAGAAGAGCGAACAGGTATCCTCAACAAACAAACAACCCTTTATAACAAAAAAATGTCTACTTCAAAAGTTTTGAATTTTTTGAAAAATGAGGAAATCGATGCGTGAAGTTCTTCGACTTCAACATACGAGTACGTCTACAAATGAAAATTGTGCAAAATCTATTTCGGTGTAGATATGGCGCCGCTTGGAAGCTTACTCTAGTTTTAAAGACTCAGTTTTATAGTTTTAAGAATCAGGAATATTAACCTTGGAAGGGCACTATTTCCGATTAAGTAAAGTACAATGTATGACTCATAGTCATCAACGATATAGTGATGAAATCCCATCCGGTGTCTCCCATTGCGATGCT